>NC_084638.1:30226375-30296375 GCF_033978795.1 Nerophis ophidion | reverse complement strand
TAATAATGAATCCAAATAAATGCTGCTATAAATTCTTGACCTATTTCAGGCTCCAAATACATCACATTAAATATTACATTGTGAAACATTTTATTTTGGGGAGAAATATTGCACATTTAGCATTTTTGCCACAAAAAAGCTATTAAAAGAATACAAATTTAAACTTTATATCGACAGACAGATCTGAAGTTGAAAAAAACAAACAAAAAAATGTCTGAGTACCCCCCCCCCCCCCCCCCAAGGGCCATACTTGAGGAGAGCCATATATGTAAAAAACAACAAAAAACATCTATATATTGTATTGATACGCTTTGATTTTTCAGTCTCAGTGGGGAAAAAAAATAAAAAAAGCTAAGATGAAAAAAAAACATTCATTGAAATTGTGTAGGTGTACCTAATGCTGTGGCCTGCAAGATGACGGAGGTCAATGACCGACAGCCTCCCCCCCCTTCCCCTCCCCCCCCGCCACCCCACCGCCATGCCGCTCTCATTTCAGCACCCCTCTGCTGGACAGCTCCGTCCAATCAGCGGCCGCGTTTCTATCTACGTCATCATCCCCCCCTCCTCCCTTTTTAGCTCCATCTATGAGACATGGCGGAGGACATACACGACGTTAGAGGACAAGGAAAGACACGCGTGGAAACAAACAAAAACAAATAGTGGACGTCTGAGTAAAAAAAGGCGGGGGAATCGGGGAGGGGAAAAATACCCGTATGTTACCTTTAGCCACTTGTGGCCTGCGCCTTTTTCCATCATTATTTCAACGGGCCCGATGCGCTCTTTTTGACGTCATTTGACGTCACGTTAAAAAGCCGCTGCATTGCCACGTGCACGCGCAACCGTGCACGCCCCGCACCTTATATCGTCCCTCGTGCACGCCCGTGGGGAGGAAGTGTAAATCCACGCAAAAAATGCAGCAGGGGTGGGAGAAACGGGACAAAAAAAACAAAAAAAAACGCCGGTCGCGAATGAGGCGCGGCCTATGGTCGCGCGGGAGATACAGGTGCGTCACGCGTGCACGCGCGGACAAACTGCATCCGTTCAGGTGCATTTAAGAAAAAAAAAAAAAAAAAAGAGTGTGAAATAATTCCACTCACCCAAAAGGATCCACAGCGAGCAGGACGCCAGCACGAAGGCGAGCATGTCTGTCTCATGCGGGCGCGCTGATGTCCCCCACCCGGGCACACGATCAGGACCGCAGCGGGGACTGCTGCAGAGACACCGGCAAGCTGGATTAACACCGGCGGGGAGGGGGGAGGGGGGATGGTGGGAGGACAGAAGAAGAAGAAGAAGACTTTAAAAATGCAACATATAAAATCAGAATAAACCCCTCCTTTTAGTCCCCTCCTATGTGAAAAATAAAAACAATGCTAAAGGCGGTGAATATGAAATAATTGTGCTGTAAAATGTAAATAATAGATGGCCTTTTTTTTTTTTTTAAATCGAGGATGTGGTCATTTTTAGAGCATGCGCGCTGACATGGGGCAACATTGCGTCACGGTGACGTAGTGGCGTCTAAGCCACGCCCACTGAACTGAAGTAACCTCCGGGAGGGAGAAGAGCAAGTGAGCGAAAAAAGGGGAAGTCGTATATTATTATATCATTTTTATATGTGTGTGTGTATATATACATATATATATATATATATATATATATATATATATATATATATATGGATATATGTAGGTGTGGGAAAAAATCACAAGACTACTTCATCTCCACAGATCTGTTTCACGAGGGGCTCCCTCAATCATCAGAAGATTTTAATGGAAACATTCACATACAATGGTTTATATAGAGCACAGAGTGGGTGGGTACAGGCAGGCGTAAGGGCGTGGTGATTGGCTCATGTGTTACCTAGGAGGTGTTTCCGTCTGTGGTGGCGTGTTGAAATGATTTCACTGCGCTTGTTGAGGGATGACAGGTCTGGATGATATATAATAAACAGTTTCTCTTTTAAGCATAGGTTGCATCTTTTATTACCACTGTTGTAAGGTGTGCTGGATGCAAGAATTTGCCATGTTATTGAATATTCAACATTATTGTCTTTGAGGTTCCAAATGTGTTTGCTGAGTTCTGTAGAATTCTGCAAAGTCTGGTTTCTAAAGGAGGCGTTGTGATTATTCCATCTTGTTTTGAACGCTCCTTCGGTTAATCCTACGTACGTGTCGGATGTGTTAATGTCCTTGCGTGTTGCGTGTTTTTTTTCCCACACCTACATATTGCGCTCTACCACGGTATCGAGCACTATTCTCTGGATAATCCAATCAAGACATATATATATATATATATATATATATATCAAGGGAGTAGGTTTGATCTTGAGATTGGTGGGGACACAAAAGTGCTCCAAGGCAGCACTCTGAAAGTTTACTTTTTTTTTTTTTACATTAGCAATCATAATTTCACGTTATGCAGTTGTTATAAGGTAAAGCAACTTAAATGAAAGCAAAGGAGACAACTTGGGAGAGTTCTCATCTTCACTATTTAGTGTAGGGCTGTAGTGCAACTGTGCATCATACTGTCAATGAACATCAACATCAGAAATACCCCACGACCCCAAAAGGGAATAAGCGGTAGAAATGGATGGAACATCAGAAATACATTCATGCAATACAACATTGTAAATAAACATAAATGAACAGTAATAATCTTTTCCCCAACTTGTGTTTAAATAACTCACAATTTTCCCCTTCATTTACGTCCAGAGGTGGGTAGTAACGCGCTACATTTACACCGTTACATCTACTTGAGCAACTTTTGGGATAAATTGTACTTCTACGAGTAGTTTTTATGCAAAATACTTTTACTTTTACTTGAGTATATTTATAGAGAAGAAACGCTACTTTTACTCCGCTCCATTTATCTACATTCAGCCCGCTACTCGCTACTTTTTTTTTTATCGATCTATTAATGTTTGTTTTGGTTTATGACAGAGATTCAAAGTAGGAACTACGCATGCCTGCTTTTCACCAATCACATGCAGTCACTGGTGACGTTGGACCAATCAAACAAAACCAGGCGGTCACATGACCCGACTTAAACAAGTTGAAAAACTTATTGGGGTGTTACCATTTAGTTGTCAATTGTGCAGAATATGTACTGTACTGTGCTATCTAATAATAAAAGTTTCAATCAATCAATCAAAAGTGTAAAGAAAAAAAGACACTTTTTATTTCAACCGTACTTCCCGTCAAAAGCCTAAAGACTGATCGCACAGTTCCTGTCTTCACAATAAAAGCGCCGCCCCATCGCGCCTGCGCTAACAAAATAAGAGTCTCCGAAAGCCAGCGCAAACAAGCTAGCGAGCTACGGAGTTTGCCGCCAATGTATTTCTTGTAAAGTGTATGAAAACGAATATGGAAGCTGGACAAATAAGATGCCAAAAACCAACGACTTTCATGTGGTATTAGACAGAAAAGAGGAACTTTTTTTTCTCCTCCATTTGAAAATGTGGACATTATCATCAATACTGTCTGATTCCAATCAATGCAAGTCATCAGAATCAGGTAATACACCAACTTATATTCTTGTCTTCATGAAAGATAGGAATCTATGTGTTAAAAATGTATGTATATTCATTAAAACACCTTTAACATATCACCAAAAACGGCAAAATAAATAAATATACATTATATACTGTATATATAAATGTATGTCCATCCATCCATTTTCTACCGCTTATTCCCTTTCGGGGTCGCGGGGGGCGCTGGCGCCTATCTCAGCTACAATCGGGCGGAAGGCAGGGTACACCCTGGACAAGTCGCCACCTCATCGCAGGGCCAACACAGATAGACAGACAACATTCACACACTAGGGACCATTTAGTGTTGCCAATCAACCTATCCCCAGGTGCATGTCTTTGGAGGTGGGAGGAAGCCGGAGTACCCGGAGGGAACCCACGCATTCACGGGGAGAACATGCAAACTCCACACAGAAAGTTCCCGAGCCTGGATTTGAACCCAGGACTGCAGGAACTTCGTATTGTGAGGCAGACGCACTAACCCCTCTGCCACCGTGAAGCCCTATAAATGTATGTATGTATGTATATATATATATATATATATATATATATATGATATGTGTGTGAATATATGATGTGTGTGTATAAATGATATGTGTGTGTATATATATATATGTATATATGAGGTAGATCACCTCGACTTGGTCATTTATTAAGTAATTGATAAACGTTGAAAAACTTATTGGGGTGTTACCATTTAGTGGTCAATTGTACAGAATATGTACTGTACTGTGCAATCTACTAATACAAGTTTCAATCAATCAATCAATCAAATCAATCAATGCCTACTGAGCCTATGGTGCTGTTAAGTTATTGTGGCTCAATGTGCCATTTTTTTATTTTATTTTAATGTATTATTATTTAATATATATTATTGTTTTAGTTGCTTAAGAGATATTCCTGGCTATGAATTTGCTCATTGCTATTTTTATGTTTTTGTGCATTATTTGTTGCCGTAATCAGGTTACTCATCAGTTACTCAGTACTTGAGTAGTTTTTTCACAACATACTTTTTACTTTTACTCAAGTAAATATTTGGGTGACTACTCCTTACTTTTACTTGAGTAATACATCTCTAAAGTAACATAACTCTTACTTGAGTACAATTTCTGGCTACTCTACCCACCTCTGGTTACGTCTTTCTATTGCTGCTTTTGTACTGTAAATATGTTACATGAAACTAAAATTAAAAAAATTAAACGGAAAGGTGAAATCCGGCGATCTGATTGGCTGTTAACCGTGGTTTGAATATTGAGCACGGCTACTATTCTAAAGCCTTATCACAGCGTAGGCTATCACTCCGCCTCAGGCACGTATGAATGGAAGTTGTTGTCATGTGTCCATGACAACGGACTGTTGCAGTCCGTAGAAAAAGACAGCTGATGTTTTTACGATGTTAAAAAACGGACTAAAGTAGTTGAATTCACAGGTTTAAGGTTAACTTTCACCTACGGGGAGGGTTAACAATGGTAGAGGGGACTGAGCATTGACTTTCACCTGGAAAAAAAGCGGAGGAAAAGACGAGATGCAGTGCTAATTTGGAGCTAACGTCTGGATAGGTGGGACTGTTTTTTCCACAGTGAGGAGTGACAGCGGGGACAGCCAATCACACGTAAGTTAGCATGAAACCGGCAACCAATCAGGGAACGATATTTAGGTTAGAGGCGGGACTTCTAGCAGAGACCAACATTTAACCCTTTCTGTGCCATAATCATTGCCTAAACATTACGGGCAGCGCTTGTATTGACAGTGACTACACAGTAGCGGCTGGATATTGGTAAGGACGTGTCCCTACCCAATTCTACGCCCTTGATATATATATATATATATAATCTAATAATATTAAAATGTGTATATACAGTGGGGCAAAATATAATTTAGTCAGCCAGCGATTGTGCAAGTTCTCCCACTTAAAATGATGACCGAGGTCTGTAATTTTCATCATAGGTACACTTCAACTGTGAGAGACAGAATGTGAAAAAAAAATCCAGAAATTCACATTGTAGGAATTTTAAAGAATTTATTTGAAAATTATGGTGGAAAATAAGTATTCGGTCAACCATTCAAAGCTCTCACTGATGGAAGGAGGTTTTGGCTCAAAATCTCACGATTCTTTCCTTAACACGGATCAATCGTCCTGTCCCCTTAGCAGAAAAACAGCCCCAAAGCATGATGTTTCCACCCCCATGCTTCACAGTAGGTGTGGTGTTCTTGGGATGCAACTCAGTATTCTTCTTCCTCCAAACACGACAAGTCGAGTTTATACCAAAAGGTTCTATTTTGGTTTCATCTGACCACATGACTTTCTCCCAATCCTCTGCTGTATCATCCATGTATCCATTTTGGTACAAACTCAACTCGTCGTGTTTGGAGGAAAAATAATACTGAGTTGCATCCCAAGAACACCATACCTACTGTGAAGCATGGGGGTGGAAACATCATGCTTTGGGGCTGTTTTTCTGCTAAGGGGACAGTACGATTGATCCGTGTTAAGGAAAGAATGATTGGGGCCATGTATCATGAGATTTGGAGCCAAAACCTCCTTCCATCAGTGAGAGCTTTGAATGGTTGACCAAATACTTATTTTCTACCATAGTTTCAAAATAAATTATTTAAAATTCCTACAATGTGAATTTCTGGACGTTTTTTTCACATTCTGTCTCTCACAGTTGAAGTGTACCTATGATGAAAATTACAGACCTCTGTCATCATTTTAAGTGGGAGAACTTGCACAATCGCTGGCTGACTAAATACTTTTTTGCCCCGCTGTATATATATATATATATACGCACATATATATATATATATATATATACACACACACATACATATATATATATATATATATACATATATATATATATATATATATACATACACACACACATAAATATATATACACACACATACATACATATATATATATATATATATATATATATACACATATATATATACTGTATAAATATAAATATATATACACACACATACGTATATATATATATATATATATATATATATATATATATATATATATATAGCCTACAGTCATATAACTTGGTATGTGACACTTGTTAAAGTTAAAGCACCACTAATAGTCACACACACACTAGGTGCGGAGAAATTACCCTCTGCATTTGACCCATTCCCTTGTTCCACCCCCTGGGAGGTGAGGGGAGCAGTGAGCAGCAGCGGTGGGCCCACTCGGGAATCATTTTGGTGATTTAATCCCCAATTCCAACCCTTGACGCTGAGTACCAAGCAGGGAGGTAATAGGTCCCATTTTTATCGTCTTTGGTATGACTCACGACCTACCGATCTCAGGGCGTCACTTGGCATGTACCACTCGTTAAATGTTAGCATGCAAACGATAGCAAATTAAGCTAATTTGACCCTTTTTTTCTATTTCCGCAGCCATAAATACCCCTTTGAGTGGTAAAACTTGGTATATGAAACATGCTGACTGCTATCATGCTATCATTAGCACACATGCTAAGTGTTAGCATTTCTACTGTACATGCTACTGTTTTAGGCTAGCTTTGTGGCTCATTTTGTAAAGTTACACCTAAAACTCACAGATTCAGACACTCGGCACCATATTAAAAGTACGGCGGCCCCCGGCCAGAGGTCCAGGGCATAATTAGCGTATTTCCTTCAATTGCCGCAGGGCATATAGTATGCGCCTGCCTTGAATTACTGCCGGGTCAAACTCGCAACGTCACGAGTGACACTTCTCCTGTCATCATTTTCAAAATGGAGGAGGCTGATTTCAATACCGGTAATTTGAAATTGCATAAAGGGAAGAAGATTAAGAGCTAATCAGTAGGATTTAAAGTCCAAACTTACATAACACTCAAATTTTTACTGCATACCTTTGGTAAGTGCCGAAGTGAGAAGAGGTTTTAAAATAATTAGCGCATGCTTACTTTTACCGCATGCCTTTGGTAAGCGCAGGAGTGAGAAGAGGTTTTAAATTAATTAGCGTCCCAGCGGCAATTCAAGGAAATACGTTATCAGGCCCATAAAAACTGTTTTTTTTAATTACTTTAATTTAATTTAATAATTCAATTTAATTTTCAAGTCATATTATATTATTGTATTATTGTTTAACATTCCCACCCAATGTTAAACACGGAAGTGAGCAAACTATCAGTATTTGCTCAATCATGTATAAAGGATAAAAATTGAATAACATTTGATTCTTCAACTCCTTTTTGATGTAATTCTATATAATAAATAAAGTAAAGCAGAGGTTCTCAACAGGGGTGTCAAACTCAAGGCACGGGGGCCAAATCTTTTTAATGTGGCCCGGCCTATTATTTTAACGTAGTACGCCACATAATTTTATAGTGGCACCCCAAATAATTCCACATAATTTTATTGTGCCTTGCCACATCTTTTTTACTGTGGCCAGCCGCATAATTAATGTGCTCGGACAAATCTCACCACTTAATTGAAGTGGCTTGTAAAAGGCTGGAAATTAAAAAAAAAACTTTCACGTTCAAAATGTATTTAAGCAAACAAAAGGCGCGCACAATGGCGGAGAACAAAGACTTGCACCAAGGCAGAAACTATGAACAATAAACAAAAACTTACTTGGCATGGAACTGTGAAACATGACATGAAGCAGAGTGGAGGTAACATGGCATGACGTGAGTAGAGGTATCGAGGGCGAGGGTTGGTGATGTTGCCAGGCTGACTAGCTTGCAACTGTGGCTAAAATAATACTGTGGTGATTAGTGAAAACAGGTGTGCGAGTGCAAAACGTGAGACAGGTGCGTGACATGAGGACAGGTGACAACTAATGGGTTGCTATGGTGAAAACAAACAAAAGTGAACGAAGAATCCAAAAACAAAACATGATCACACAGACATGACAATATGTAAATTACATATATATATATACATATATATACATATATATATATATATATATATATATGAGTGTGAGTGTTGTCTGTATATCTGTGTTAGCGACTTGTCCAGGGTGTACACCGCCTTCCGCCTGATTGTAGCTGAGATAGGCACAGCGCCCCCCGTGACCCCAAGGGGAATAAGCGGTAGAAATGGATGGATGGATGGATATATATATATATTTAAATACATATAAATACATACATACATATATTATACATACATATATATTATACACACATTTACATACATATATATATATATATATGAGTGTGAGTGTTGTCTGTATATCTGTGTTAGCGACTTGTCCAGGGTGTACCCCGCCTTCCGCCTGATTGTAGCTGAGATAGGCGCCAGCGCCCCCCGCAACCCCAAAGGGAATAAGCGGTAGGAAATGGATGGATATATATATATATATGTATACATACATATAAATACATACATACATATATTATACATATATATATATATATATATATATATATATATATATATCCATCCATCCATTTTCTACCGCTTATTCCCTTTCGGGGTCGCGGGGGGCGCTGGCGCCTATCTCAGCTACAATCGGGCGGAAGGCGGGGTACACCCTGGACAAGTCGCCACCTCATCGCAGGGCCAACACTGATAGACAGACAACATTCACACTCACATTCACACACTAGGGCCAATTTAGTGTTTCCAATCAACCTATCCCCAGGTGTATGTCTTTGGAGGTGGGAGGAAGCCGGAGTACCCGGAGGGAACCCACGCATTCACGGGGAGAACATGCAAACTCCACACAGAAAGATCCCGAGCCTGGATTTGAACCCAGGACTGCAGGACCTTCGTATTGTGAGGCAGACGCACTAACCCCTCTGCCACCGTGAAGCCCAATATATATATATATATATATATTATATATATATATATATATATATAAATATATATATATAATGTTTTTTTTAAGCCAAAATGCATCCGTTCTCCCTTTTCTGTCTACACACTGTGTCTGCTTGTAAGTACTCCGTGTGTGTGTGTTGCCGAACTTGCTCCTCTGCTCGTAAAACCAGCAAAAAATGGGCAGCATGGTCGAGTCGCCAGAAGAAAGCCATTTCTGCGCAAATGTCACAAAGTATCCCGCTTACATTACGCCAAACAGCACAGACACTTCTGGAACCAAGTAATTTGGAGTGATGACACCAAAATTGAACTTTTTGGCCACTCGACCATGCAGCCCATTTTTTCCAAGTGCCTCCTTATTGTGCATCTTGAAACAGCCCCACTACAATTTTTGAAAGGCTCATGTGTTTCAGCTGAAGTTATTTGTGGATTTTTCTTTGCATCTCGAACAATTTTCCTGGTTGTCGTGGCTGAAATGTTTGCTGGTCTACCTGGATTCCTCATTTTCTACTTCTTAATCAGCGTTTGAACACTGTTGATTGGCATTCTCAATACATTGGATATCTTTTTATACCTCTTTCCTGTTTTATGCAGTTCAATTACCTTTTCTCGCAGATCCTTTGACAATTCTTTTGAATTCTTCATGACTCAGAATCCAGAAACATCCGTGCAGCACTGGATGAAAGATGCAATAGTCTGTCACACGCCCAGAAACTCACTAACCTTTTATACACACACATTAATTACATAATAACAAAGACAGTTGAGGATTGGAACCTCGAATAGCCATTCAAACCCGTTTGTGTCAACTTTTGTGCATGTTACCAAATAGAAGTCACTGGGGTATGTAAACTTATGTTCAGGGTCATTTGGGTAATTTCTTTTGTCATTTTGATTTAAAAAGAGTAAACACAGTTGTTTGGTTAGGTTTTAGTTTTTCCTCTGTGTCTCTGTTTCCTGTCAGCGCTTTTATTTTGGTTATTTCCTGCTTGTCTTCCCCAGCTGCGGCTGATTGGCACCTGGCCACACCTGGTGTCAATCAGCCGGCTATTTGAACCTGTTTTGTTAACTCTGCTCAAGCCATTTTTCCTTTGTGTCACAGTAAGTGTTTTTGTTCATAGCCAAGTTTGTTCTCCGCCTTGTGCACGCCCTTTTGTTAGTACCCTTGTGTGTTCTTGTTTTAGTGTTTAAATTAAATCATGTTTACCTGCACTTTGCCTGCCACCTTCTCTGCATCTTGGGGTTCGTCACCAACAAGGTTTTTGTGTTATTCATATTCTCTGAAGAATGGCCACGAAATCATAAATTCTCCCAGGGTATGTAAACTTATGAGTACAACTTACATCATGTTTATATTTAACATTACATGTTATTGTGAATGTTACTACATTACTTATATACTTAAATCATGTATATATTGCATGTTATTATTAATGTTACTGCATTACTTACAGTATATAAATACATCATGTAAATATTACATGTTATTATGAATGTTACTACATTACATATATACTTACATTATGTAAATTATACATGTTATTATGAATGTTACTACATTACATATATACTTACATTATGTATATATTGCATGTTATTATTAATGTTACTGCATT
This sequence comes from Nerophis ophidion, assembly GCF_033978795.1. Taxonomy (NCBI): domain Eukaryota; kingdom Metazoa; phylum Chordata; class Actinopteri; order Syngnathiformes; family Syngnathidae; genus Nerophis; species Nerophis ophidion. The sequence continues at coordinate 30,285,440 of NC_084638.1, read as the reverse complement.
ACATACATACTTACATTGTGTAAATATTACATGTTATTATGAATGTTACTACATTACATATATACTTATATCATGTCTATAAAAGGATTATGGATGTTTTTTAGAGCGCTTTATAGGCGGAATAGAGACTCCCGTTACCTGACTTTTGCTAACTTTTATTTATGATTTAGAATGCTTAAAAAAGAAAAAAATGTGTGAATTGGAAATGAAAGGCAAACAAAAAGTGCAGTTCCCCTTTAAATAAACCAATAAAAAAAAGAAAATAAATACATTCAAAAGTGTGATAATTATTTAGTACTTGGTATTGGAGGTGAAAAAAGTATCTAAGTTGTTATTGCAAAACTTTTATTTGTACTTTTGCATGATGGCAGTTTAGCAACAAAGTCATGTGGGGGAGAAATCCAAGCATGCTCATGAAAAAAAGTCCATGAAAGTCCCCCTCTTGCACTCAGGTGGACTGTCGGGAAGTCCCTGAAGGCCCTGAATATTAGGGACTTACTAAATATACAAACTAAATATTAAGGACTGAATAATATGACTGAATAAGGACTAAATAATAAGGAGTGAATAATAAGGACTGACTAAATGTACAAACTAAATATCATAAGTGAATAAGGAGTGAATTTAGCACTGAATAATAACGACTAAATAAATGCATTTTTAATAAGCATTGAATATAAGGACTGAATAATAAGGACTACATAAGGACTTATTAAAAACTGAATATTATAACTGATTATAAGGACTTAATACTAATAATGTAATAAGGTCTAATAGATAGGCCCCAGCACCCCCCACAATCCCGGGAGGGACAAGCGGTAGAAAATGGATGGATGGACAGGGGTGTCAAACTCATTTTAGATCGGGGGACCAGGTGGAGAAAAATCTACTCCTAAGTGGGCCGGACTGGTAAAATCACGGCACGATAACTTAAAAATAAAGATAAATTCAATCAATCATCAATCAATTTTTATTTATATAGCCCTAAATCAGAAGTGTCTCAAAGGGCTGCACAAGCCACGACATTCTCGGTTCAGATCCCACATAAAGACAAGGAAAAACTCACAACCCAGTGGGATGTCAATGTGAGAAACCTTGGAGAGGACCGTAGATGTGGGTGAAATTTTACAAATCATAATGTTGTTGTTTTTTTTTACACTTACATGTTGCGGTTAACAGTATTCAATCTATATTTGTCGTTATTTCTATATTATGAATAAATTATGTGGTAATGTTCATCAGTCAACTCATTGGTGTTCATTTTCAATATATCAAGATACAAATAAATATATCAAAATCAAATTACAGGATGTTATTTATGTAGTTTGATCATTTTTCCTCGACCGGTGCACTAACATCATGCGGTTTATTATTTTTTGTTTTTTACATAGGTAGCATCAGCTACAAAGATACAAAGAATTGCTATTGTGACATCTTGTGGACACATGGAGAACAGCAGTTTCTTTCATTTAAAAATTTCAGGTTCAATTTTTTTTTAAGATGATAAAACCTGTTCGCGGGCCTGATCCGGCCCTTGGGCCGTACGTTTGACACCCCTGCCCTATATACTAGGATTGACTAAATATACAAACTAAGACTTAGACTTAGACTTCCTTTTATTGTCATTCAACATTAAACTTTACAGTACAGATAAGAACGACATTTCGTTGCATTAGCTCATGGTAGTGCGGGATAAAAGAGCAATAAAGTGCAGATATAAATAAATAGATTACTGTACGGATAAATATATTGCACTTTTGCATATGCATCCACGTTTATGGATGTATGTTTTATTTTCTTTATATTCCAGCGAGTTAATCCGTTTTTAATTGAGGGGATTATTATGATGCGTTCAAGAGTCTTACGGCCTGAGGGAAGACGCGGTTACAGAACCTGGAGGTTCTGCTACGGAGGCTGCGGAACCTCTTTCTAGAGTCCAGCAGTGAAAACAGTCCTTGGTGGGGGGTGGGAGGAGTCTCTGCAGACTTTATGAGCCCTGGTCAGGCAGCGGCTTTTTGCAAACTAAATATTAAGGAATATGACTGAAAGAAGGAGTGAATTTAGAACTGAATAATAGTTCAATACTTAATAAGGACTGAATATCAAGGACTAAATAATATGACTGAAGGACTTCTTAAAAACTGACTTGCTGTAAGGACTTAAAATAAGGTCCAATAATTTAAATTAGTAATAATAAAGCCTGAAAGGACACAGGTTGAGTGGACTTTCCCATGAGACAAACTTATAACAACAATCCGGAAGAGAAACCAGTAGCTTTCAAAATTAGAATAAAAATAGACAGAAGTAGATACACAAACCCCATTTCCATATGACTTGGGAAATTGTGTTGGATGTAAATATAAACGGAATACAATGATTTAAAAATCCTTTTCAAGCCATATTCAATTGAATGCACTACAAAGACAAAATATTTGATGTTCTAACTCAGAAACTTTATTTTTTTTTGCAAATAATAATTAACTTACAATTTCATGGCTGCACTACTTGCCAAAGTAGTTGGGAAAGGGCATGTTCACCACTGTGTTACATCACCTTTTCTTTTAACAACACTCAATAAACGTTTGGGAACTGAGGAAACTAATTGTTGAAGCTTTGAAAGTGGAATTCTTTACCATTCTTGTTTTATGTACAGCTTAAATCGTTCAACAGTCCGGGGTCTTGTTGTCGTATTTTACGCTTCATAATGCACCACACATTTACGATGGGACACAGGTCTGGACTGCAGGCGGGCCAGGAAAGTACCCGCACTCTTTTACTACGAAGCCACGTTGTTGTAACATGTGGCTGGGCATTGTCTTGCTGAAATAAGCAGGGGCGTCCATGATAACGTTGCTTGGATGACAACATATGTTGCTCCAAAACCTGTATGGACCATTCAGCATTAATGGTGCCTTTACAGATGTGTAAGTTACCCATGCCTTGGACACTAATACACCCCCATACCATCACAGATGCTGGCTTTTGAACTTTGCGCCTATAACAATCTGGATGTTATTTTCCTCTTTGTTCCGGAGGACACCACGTCCACAGTTTCCAAATACAATTTGAAATGTGGACTCATCAGACCACAGAACCCTTTTTCACTTTAGATGAGCTCGGGCCCAGCGAAGCCGGCGGCGTTCCTGGGTGTTGTTGAAAAATGGCTTTCGCTTTGAATAGTAGAGTTTTAACTTGCACTTTCAGATGTAGCGGCTAACTGTAGTTACTGACAGTGTTTTTTTTTAAGAGTTCCTGAGTCCATGTGGTGATATCCTTTACACACCGATGTCGGTTTTTGATGCAGTACCACCTGAGGGATCAAAGGTCCATAATATCATGGCTTACGTGCAGTGATTTCTCCAGATTCTCTGAACCTTTTGATGATTTTACGGACCGTAGATGATAAAATCCCTAAATTCCTTGCAATAGCTCGTTGAGAAATGTTGTTCTAAAACTGTTCGACAATTAGCTTACAAATTAGTGACCCTCACCCCATCCTTGTTTGTGAATTACTTAGCATTTCATGGAAGCTGCTTTTATACCCAATCATGGCACCCACCTGTTCCCAATTAGCCCGCACACCTGTGGGATGTTCCAAATAAGTGTTTGATGAGCACTCCTCAGCTTTATCAGTATTTATTGCCACCTTTCTAAACTTTTTTGTCATGTGTTGCTGGCCTAAAATTCTAAAGTTAATGATTATTTGCACAAAAAAAAAATGTTTATCAGTTTGAACATCAAATATGTTGTCTTTGTAGCATATTCAACTGAATATGGGTTGAAAATGATTTGCAAATCATTGTATTCTGTTTATGTTTACATCTAACACAATTTCCCAACTCATATGGAAAAGAGGTTTGTAGAAAGGGTAAAAGATACAAACCCTGTTTCCATATGAGTTGGAAAATTGTGTTAGATGTAAATATAAACAGAATACAATGATATGCAAATCATTTTCAACCCATATTCAGTTGAATATGCTACAAAGACAACATATTTGATGTTCAAACTGATAAACATTTTGTTTTGTGCAAATAATCATTAACTTTAGAATTTGATGCCAGCAACACGTGACAAAGAAGTCGGGAAAGGTGGCAATAAATACTGATAAAGTTGAGGAATGCTCATCAAACACTTATTTGGAACATCCCACAGGTGTGCAGGCTAATTGGGAACAGGTATGTGCCATGATTGGGTATAAAAGCAGGTTCCCCAAAAAATGCTCAGTCTTTCACAAGAAAGGATGGGGCGAGGTACACCCCTTTGTCCACAACTGCGTGAGCAAATAGTCAAACAGTTTAAGAACAACGTTTCTCAAAGTGCAATTGCAAGAAATTTAGGGATTTCAACATTTATGCTCCATAATATCATCAAAAGGTTCAGAGAATCTGGAGAAATCACTCCACACAAACCAACATTGAATGACCGCGATCTTTGATCCCTCAGACGCCACCGTATCAAAAATCGACATCAATCTCTAAAGGATATCACCACATGGGCTCAGGAACACTTCGGAAAACCACTGTCACTAAATACAGTTCGTCGCTACATCTGTTAGCGCAAGTTAAAGCTCTACTATGCAAAGCGAAAGCCATTTATCAACAACATCCAGAAACGCTGCCGGCTTCTCTGGGCCCGAGATCATCTAAGAAGGACTGATGCAAAGTGGAAAAGTGTTCTGTGGTTTGACCAGTCCACATTTCAAATTGTTTTTGGAAATATTTGACATTGTATCATCCGGACAAAAGGGGAAGCGAACCATCCAGACTGTTATCGACGCAAAGTTGAAAAGCCAGCATCTGTGATGGTATGGGGGTGCATTAGTGCCCAAGGCATGGGTAACTTACACATCTGTGAAGGCACCATTAATGCTGAAAGGTACATACACGTTTTGGAACAACATATGCTGCCATCTGAGCGCCGTCTTTTTCATGGACGCCCCTGCTTATTTCAGCAAAACAATGCCAAGCCATGTGTTACAACAGCGTGGTTTCGTAGTAAAAGAGTTTGGGTACTTTCCTGGCCCGCCTGCGGTCCAGACATGTCTCCCATCGGAAATGTGTGGCGCATTATGAAGCGTAAAATACGACAGCGGAGACCCCGGACTGTTGAACGACTGAAGCTCTACATAAAACAAGAATGGTAAAGAATTCCACTTTCAAAGCTTCAACAATTAGTTTCCTCAGTTCCCAAACGTTTATTGAGTGTTGTTAAAAGAAAAGGTGATGTAACACAGTGGTGAACATGCCCTTTCCCAACTACTTTGGCACGTGTTGCAGCCATGAAATTCTAAGTTTATCAGTTTGAACATCAAATATATTATCTTTGTAGTGCATTCAACTGAATATTGGTTGAAAAAGATTTGAAAATCATTGTATTCCGTTTATATTTACATCTAAGACAATTTCCCAACTCATATGGAAACGGGGTTTGTATGTTGGTTGTATAGTCCAAGATTCAACAGCAGATTTGACGGATACATGACAGTTTCTGAACAGATATAACATATGATAATGGCTGATAATGACAAGTCAGTATACATACAACAATATGGATATAATAGCATTGGGTGACTATGAGATTAGTTCCATCTTGCCTGGGTATCTTTTCTCTTCTGAAGCCTCGTCTGGTGTGTAATGTCCCTTATTCCACAGTGAGTTATTTTGCACCTGTGTCCCACAGTTGAGATAGTCCAAACAACTAGTCATGATTTTGATAATTTCCCAACAACACATTTTTTTACCGTTACCCTATGGGGTTATGGACTATCTGATTATGGCGGTCCACTCCCTGTATGAACAGTGCCAGAGCTTGGTTCGCATTGCCGGTGGTAAGTCGGACCCGATTCCAGTAATTTTTGGACTCCGCCAAGGCTGCCCTTTGTCACCGATTCTGTTCATAACTTTTATGGACAGAATTTCTAGGCGCAGTCAAGGTGTTGAGGGGATCTGGTTTGGTGGCTGCAGGATTAGATCTCTGCTAGTTGCAAATGATGTGGTCCTGATTGGCCAGAATCTCCAGCTCTCACTGGATCGGTTCGCAGAGAATGAAGCGACTGGGATGAGAATCAGCACCTCCAAGTCCGAGTCCATGGTTCTCGCCCGGAAAAGAATGGAGTGCCATCTCCGGGTAAGGGAAGAGATCTTGCCCAGAGTAGAAGAGTTCAAGTCACCTCGGAGTCTTGTTCACGAGTAAGGGAAGAGTGGATCGTGAGGTCGGTGCGGCGTCTTCAGTAATGCGGACGCTGTATCGATCCGTTGTGGTGAAGAAGGAGCTGAGCCGGAAGGCAAAGCTCTCAATTTACCGGTCGATCTACGTTCCCATCCTCACCTATGGTCATGAGCGTTGGGATATGACTGAAAGGATAAGATCACGGGTACAAGCGGCCCAAATGAGCTTCCCCCGCCCGGTGGTGGGTCTCTCCCTTAGAGATAGGGTGAGAAGCTCTGCCATCTGGCGGGAGCTCAAACTAAAGCCGCTGCTCCTCCACATCGAGAGGAGCAAGACGAGGTGCTTCGGGCATCTGGTCAGGATGCCACCCGAACGCTGTTTTAGGGCACGTCCAACCGGTGGGAGGCCACGGGGAAGACCCAGGACACGTTGGGAAGACTATGTCTCCTGGCTGGCCTGGGAACGCCTCGGGATCTCCCGGGAAGAGCTAGATGAAGTGGCCAGGGAGAGAGAAGTCTGGGATTCCCTGCTTAGGCTGCTGCCCCCGCGACCCGACCTCAGATAAGCGGAAGAAGATGGATGGGTTTTATTATTTGGACACTCAGTTCATGTTCCTGCACTTCCTTGTTTTCTTTGTTACCATGCCAACTCATTAGTGTTCACCTTGTCTTCATGTCACGCCCCTGTCTTCATATCTCACACCTGTTTGCACTTATCAAGTTCATTATTTAAACCTGTAGTTGCCAGGTGGTCAGCCTGGCGACTTTTCATATTCCTCAACTGCCTTCATGCCATGCCATTGCTGTATTATCATTCTCTCCAGGCCATGTAAGTTTTTTTTTTTTTAGGTCACAGTTATTGAGTTTTCTGTTTCATGCCTTGGTGCTAGTTTTTGTTGTCAGTAGTCAAGTTTGTTCTCCGCCATTTGTTTGCCTTTTTGTTACTTATAGTGTTTAAAAATAAACATTTACTTACATTCACGTCTCGCTTGTGTCAATTTTCCTTTGCGTCGGAAAAACAATCCAAGTCATAGTCCAAGTCGTGACAGAGGGAAGTCTGGCCTTACCTGCTTAGGCTGCTGCCCCCGCGACCCCAGCTCGGATAAGCGGAAGAAGATGGATGGATGGACATTTTTTACCACAAGGTTGAACACTCTTAGGCTCAAAGAGAGTTTAATATCCGCTCACATTGTCCCACAGTTTCACCCCCGCTATAAATAAAGTTTCAGACTTGTTGTTGACTTTGGACTAGCGACTGCAATACACCAAGGCCGCGGAACAGAGACACACTACGGGCTTACACGCACAAATCCACAAAATATACGCCACACATACACACCCCATCCCCCCCAACCCAACCCTCTCGACGCAAATCCCATAGGGGTGATAAATGGATGGTCAGCGCCTGAGAGCTGCGGCCTACCACCATGACCTTGAACTACCGGGGCGGCATAGCTCGGTTGGTAGAGTGGCCGTGCCAGCAACTTGAGGGGTTGCAGGTTCGATTACCGCTTCCGCCATCCTAGCCACTGCCGTTGTGTCCTTGGGCAAGACAATTTACCCACCTGCTCCCAGTGCCACCCACACTGGTTTAAATGTAACCAAGATATTGGGTTTCACTATGTAAAGCGGTTTGAGTCACTAGAGAAAAGCGCTATATAAATATAATTCACTTCACTTCACTACCTTCCCTCTGTTGCTAGATATCTCGAGATGTATGTTGTAATATGTATATGTGCTTTGCTATGGAGGTTTTTTCCCACTCCAGACTGGGCCCCACTAGGAACCCATCAGCGTTCTTGTTCTGTAACCCTGTACACTGTTTGTTTGTCTAATCTTGAACAGGTTTGTGCTGAAAACAACGTTTCGTTGTACTTGTGCAATGACAATAAAGACCTATTCTGTGACAAAAAAGTGGAATTTACTATGTTATGTTTGAATTTCAGGACACCCCTGAATTCATGTGGATCATCTCTGAGAGAAAACAGACTCTGTATATTTGCAGCTAGAGCCCTTTGTGAGGCCATGACCATAACTTTAAGGTTACTGTATTGGATTATATCATGTAGTTTAAGAAAAATACTCATTGCGAATAGATCATTGGTATGAGCTCTTTATGGGGTATAATAATGTATTATTATTTATTAATATTAAATACTCTCTGTACTCTCCCCCCATTCTCAACACATTCTACAGAGGCACTATAGAGAGCCTGCTGACCAACAGCATCTCTGCAATGCCTCAGACCGGAAGTCTCTCCAGAGAATAGTGAGGACGGCGGAAAAGATTATCAGGACTCCTCTTCCTCCTATCCAGGAGATCGCAAAAAGCCGCTGCCTGACCAAGGCTCAGAAAATCTGCAAAGACTCCTCCGCACCCCCACCAAGGACTGTTTTCACTGCTGGACTCTAGGAAGAGGTTCCGCAGCCTCCGTAGCAGAACCTCCAGGTTCTGTAACAGCTTCCCATAATTACACAGTATTCTGGACATCTTCGTAGCTGAATCATTTGCAATTTTTTCAATTGATAATGGAGACGTCAAAGAAGAAAGATGTAGGTGGGAAGCGGTGTATTGCGGCCGCCTTTGGCAACACAAACACAGCTGGTGTTTCCTTGTTTACATTCCCGAAAGCTGACGGTGAAGCTTTACTATGGAACAGAGCGGTCAAGCGAACATGGTTACCGACCACATGTCAACCGGCAGGTTTCGGTGAGAAAATGGTGGCAATAAGTCGGCTCTTACCGTAGACATGAGCGGAGAGTTTGCGTCGTGCCTCCTGCAGCTGCGGACTCTCTTGCCTCTTGTCTCTTGAAAGCCAAATACTTTAAAATGTATTTCCGGGAGCGCCATATCATGTTTTTTTAACACTGAATACAACCAAATGCGTGCATTTTTTAAGTAAGACCAACATTTTTAGAGTATAATAAGTCTCTAATTCTTTTGAATAACATTGTTATTTCTTGAACAGGTGCGGTAGAAAACGGATGGATGGATTAAAATGCATGAGAATGTTTTATATTTTGAACGTTATTTTTAACATCGTGATTGCCAGCGGAATTATTCATTACTTACCGTGTTAAGCAATGTCAGCTAAGATTTATCTGAGAGCCAGATGCAGTCATCAAAAGAGCCAGATCTGGCTCTAGAGCCATAGGTTCCCTACCCCTGCCATAGAGGATGGGGAAAAAAAAAATCTCAGCCCGGCTGCCTTGCCTCGTCGAGAAATGTGGCTTCCCACGGAGACACTGGCGGTCACCACGCCCGTGGCCACACCCCTTCGACTTTCAGGTACGACCATATAGTCTCACTAAAACACTAGTAACACAATAAGCAGATAAGCGATTTTCCAGAATTATTTTAGTAAATGTGTCTAATAACATCTGAATCGCTCCCACTGCCCTCGTCTTTTTTTTTTCTCCTAGTCCTTCACTCTCACTTTCCTCATCCACGAATCTTTCATCCTCGCTTAAATTAATGGGGAAATTGTCGCTTTCTCAGTCCGAATCGCTCTCGCTGCTGCTGGCCATGATTGTAAACAATGTTCAGATGTGAGGAGCTCCACAACCCGTGACGTCACGCGCACATCGTCTGCTACTTCCAGTAAAGGCAAGGCTTTTTTATTAGCGACCAAAAGTTGCAAACTTTATCGCGGATGTTCTCTACTAAATCCTTTCAGCAAAAATATGTCAATATCGCGAAATGATCAAGTATGACACATAGAATGGACCTGCTATCCCCGTTTAAATAAGAAAATCAAATTTCCCCCCAAAACAGATTAACTCGCTGGAATAAAAAAGACAATATGACATACATCCATAAACATGGACGCATGTGTAAAAGTGCAATGTATTTATCCGTACAGTCATCTATTTATTTATATCTGCACTTTATTGCTTTTTTTTTTTTTTTTTAGTTTTATCCTGCACAACCAAGAGCTAATACAACGACATTTCGTTCTTATTTGTATTGCAATGTTCAAATTTGAATGACGACAAAAAGGAAGTCTAAGTCTTTGCTTTAGTTTTATGCCCTTGTTGTTGATGGGCCTTGACTGTTGGGTGAATTATAAATGTATTTTTGTTGTTCAATTATAAAAAAATAAAAAAATAAATAATAATAATAAAAACAATGGGGGGGGTTGTATAGGGGGTTTTGGCGGGATTCTTTATTTTTTTTTTTTCTTTGACATGAAAATGGGAGATTTTTGGGGTTGGTGCACTAATTGTAAGTGTGTCTTGTGTTGTTTATGTTGATTTAATAATAATTAAAAATATATATGTATATATCTATTTTTTTTTTAATAAAAAAAAAAATTATAATGATAAAAAAAATTATTCTGTGGCCCGGTACCGGTCTGCGGCCCGGTGGTTGGGGACCGCTGCCATACAGTACTCACCGTTGCGCTGGTGACGTCACCTGGCCGGCCGTCGCTCCTTAAGCGATAGCACAGCGCCCCCGGTGGCCACTTTAATCACCGCAGCATTTCCAAGAAGGCGCCGACTTACAGTGAAGGATGGTTGGCATGCAGTGGGTGAACTTCGGTATCTGGTGGGCGGAGGGAGGACACACACACACACATGCGTGGGTGTGATCATCAAGACTTCCTTATACTAAATGCTGACGTTTCTAGTAAACTTATTACAAAATGGTCACTTACAAATGAGCCCCATTTTTCCCCCCAACCCCAATACCTCTTGTAAATACAAGTGTAACAAATACATGTTTATGTTCATAAAAACAAATAAATAACACAAGTAATTTGTCCAATTTTTTCGTTGTTCCTTAACTTTTTCAAGAGATGTTTATAATAGTTTTTTTTTAAATGTTCACATGCACTGCCGTATTTCAGTAATATTTTTTTTAAACATTTAACCGACATTAGTAGTTTTAATTTGGTGCACATGAGTACAAAGGTCGTCGAAAATATTTTTTTTTTCTGCACATGTTTAAAATGTGGGATCAGTGGTAAACAAGGCCGCCAACTTCCGCGTCTCCCGAAACCACGTGATTTATCAGAAACAGCCAGCGCAGTCGGCTGATGGGCGAGTGCATTGCGCATGCGTGCTGGGCGGGGATTTCCCTTTCGGCGTAGTTTTTTTCTTTTCTTTTTTTTTTTTTTTTTTTTTATAAAAAGAGCGCGGCTCGCAGACTCTTCACTTCATGCTCGCCTTGCAAGAGACGAAGAATAAGAAGAAGACGTCGACGACGACGGATAAGAAGACGTGGGGGAAATATCGCTGGGAATATCTTGTCTTTTATTTTGAAAGGATCAGACACTTGTAAGTGGCCATTTTACGTCTCCTATTTTTCTTTTTATTATTTACAAGTTTTTATTTATTTGAATGATAAAAGGCGTTGTTGCATGCTTAAATAGTTTTTTCCTAAATTATATATATTTTAAACTTTTTACATGTGTGCACACTTTTAAAACATGTTTTTATAATGAAAAATACAGTTCACAAAATTGTGAAATAATTAAATATATATTTTATATTAATTAACACATGCATTTATTCACTCCCAAGTTTAATTCATCGATGACGTATTTAAGTAATTATTTTTAAAACATTTTTCATTCATCGTCCACAGTTAAACAGCCGCCATGGCACTTGTAATTACGCGCTGCCTCCTCCGGGGGAGCATTTCCTGCTCGCACGCGTGCATGCCGTGACCTCTTTGCGCCCTCCCGCGCAGACAAGTGTGGGCAATAAATCCACAAGCGTGGGCGGAGGGAACTCTCGAATTTTTATCTGCTTGATGTTTCACACATGTCGCTTATCTGTATTTATATTTTTTATTTTTAACTAGCGCCATGCCAGTCGACAGGATGAAGATGAGGCCGTGGTTGGAGATGGTGATCAACTCCAACAAAATCCCTGGTCTGACTTGGCTGGACAAGGTGAGAGACTGAAGGACGAGCCACCCCTGGAGAGAAACTAAACTAAACCCTAAACGGCGTTCTAGGAGAAGACCATGTTCTCCATCCCGTGGAAGCATGCGGCTCGACATGGATGGGATCTGGACAAGGACGCTTGTCTCTTCAAAGAGTGGGCCATTCACACAGGTAAGCTCTTGCGCGCGCCTACACACACTACACACACACACACACACACACACACACACACACACACACACACACAACACACTCACACACATTCTTGTATTTTCTACCTTCTTGAGACATCTGAATAATGCCTACCTCTTTAGGACCAGCCATTCTAGATTTATAAAGATTTGTATTTACAAAATTAATAATACATACACACTATGCAATTATAAAAAAGTTCATTATAATCAACAAAAAAAAAAAAAAATCCTGACTTTGGAGCAATGTTCACGGACTCTAGTTTTTGGCTCTCTATTAGATGCAATGGCTTTCCGTATTGGGACCATGATTTTGGTCCTAACTTGTTCACCGGTGTTCATACAGAAGGTACTTTTCCTTGTTGATGTCTCAAGAAGGGTAATTGTACAAGAGAACACACACACACACTACACACACTACACACACAACACACACATTCTTGTATTTTCTACCCTCTTGAGACATCCGAATAATGCCTACCTCTTTAGGACCAGCCTTTCTAGATATATATAAAGATTTGTATTTACATAATTAGCGATGAGGTGGCGACTTGTCCAGGGTGTACCCTGCCTTCCGCCCGATTGTAGCTGAGATAGGCGCCAGCGCCCCCCGCGACCCCGAAAGGGAATAAGCGGTAGAAAATGGATGGATAATTAATAATATATACACACTATGCAATTGTAAAAAAGTTACGCTTTTAGTTAATTATAATCAACAAAAAAAAAAATCCTGACTTTGGAGCAATGTTCACGGACTCCGGTATTTGGCTCTCTATTAGATGCAATGGCTTTCCGTATTGGGACCATGATTTTGGTCCTAACTTGTTCACCGGTTCATACAGAAGGTACTTTTCCTTGTTGATGTCTCAAGAAAGGTAAAAATACAAGAGAACACACACACACACACACACACACACACACACACACACACACACACACACACTTGTTATTTCCTATGTTGACCAGAGGGGGAGCACTTCAAATTTTTACACACACCTGTTATTTCATATGTTGCCCAAATGGGTTAGCACTTTTGAAATAGACAGTCAATTTGGAAAAATCCCTCCTTTTTGGGACCACCCTCATTATGATAGATTTCACCACTAGGAGTGCAAATGGGATCTGTATTATTTTGTTTTTTTTGTAATATGCTTAAGGCCGATGACAAAGCAGTCACGGACCACATAGGGCCTCTGTGCCGCACTTTGGGCAACCCAGCTGTAGAAGCTAACTGTTAATGGGGGGTGAATAGGGAAGTCCTTCTTTAGCTGCCGTCTTGTTTTATCATATATTGCTGCCTTTGCACCTGTCAATGTTTACTTTTGTATGCCCATTAAATCAAGGAAAAAATCCTGACTTTGGAGCAATGTTCACGGATGCTAGTATTTGGCTCTCTATTAGATGCAATTGTTTTCCATATTGGGATCATGATTTCGGTCCTAACTTGCTCAAATGGAAGGTACTTTACCTCGTTGATGTCTCAAGAAGGGTCCAAATATAAGAACACACACACTCAAACATTCGCAGAGTAAAAGCTGACCTAAGCAAACTTGCGCAGGGAAATACAAAGAGGACGGCTCCCGCGACGCCAAAACGTGGAAGGCCAACTTTCGCTGCGCCATGAACTCGCTGCTGGACATCCAGGAGGTGAAGGACAGGAGCGTCCACAAGGGACAGTCGGCCACGCGCGTCTTCCGCATGCTGCCTGTTGCTAAGAAGCAGAGAGGTGAGTGATTGACAGCTTGATGGTCTTTTAATTGTCTCCAGCACAGCCTTTGACATGTTTGACTTTTCCTTCGACAGAGAAGCGGAGCAGAGTGAAGTCCAGGAAGCAGGTGAACATTCTTGTTGATTTACGACTCAAAAGATTACAGTCGAGATAACCTCGACGCAGACACACACGTTTACTAATCAACAATAGCTACTTTTGTCTTTGCTTCTGGAAAAAATGTCCGATTTGCACAATAGTGAAGCTAAGCAAACATGGGGCCCTAAGCACAGTTGTATCGTGAGGCCTCCGTCAACATGAATATTGTTCATAATCGAATTATGTGAAGTAGTGAAGGGATTCATAGGGGGTTGGGGTAATCATTTTGCAATGCAGTCTACTAAAAACGATGGAAAGTGGCACTCGACATAGCAACTAACGCTGTGGTCAAAGTTGGAATTGTCCCAAAACACATTTTATGATATTTCGACTGGCGGCTAAAGTGGATAATGTACTCCCCCAACTTGTCACGTTTCACGTGTCAGGTTAACCGCGACGAATAGGGCCATAATGCAATGTAATCTAATGTAAACATTTTTTTATACTTTTTGACTCAAACTTGAACCAAATTAGTTTAAATATTTATTTATTTATGTTTACATATATATATATATATATACATATATATATATATGTATATATATATATATATATATATATATATATATATATATATATATATATATATATATATATATATATATATATATATATATATATATATATATATATATATACATATAAATAAAAAATACAGGCACACAAAAAATGCAATATTTATCCCCAAAATATTTCAAAATGGAATATTGGATGTGAAGTAATCAGAGCCTTGAAAAGGTCAATAATTCAAATTTTTATTAAATTTTTTTTTTATAACAATGACAGCTGAAAGACAAAAATTTCAAAAGGGTCCCACTTATAAAAGTACTAAACATAAGTCATACATTTCTATATAAATATCAACCCTTAAGTCCTTAGATAAATTTCAAATCCATGCGTCAATGTTATATTAGTTTTTTAAAATGTTTATTTTATGCCTTTTTTGTCAAAGCAAACATTTTTATATGGCAAATCCACAAAATGTAATCTAATATAAAGCATTTTTTATACTTTTAGACTCTAACTTGAACCAAATTAGTTTAAAAAAATTTAGATTTATGTATACACACACACGCACATATATATATATATATATATATATATATATATATATATATATATATATATATATATAAATATAGATAAAATACAGGCCAAAAATACATATATATACACTTATGTATATATATATATATATATATATATTGATATACATATGTATATATACACACACACACATATATATATATATACATATATATATATGTATATTATGTATATATATATATTGATATACATATGTATATATACACACACACACATATATATATATATATATATATACATACACACACATATATATGCATACACACATATATATGTAGATGTATATATATATATTATAGAATACATTTATATATATATATATATATATATAGAGTGTTAGTATATATGTATATACACACATATGTAGGTATGTATATATATATATATATATATATACACACGTATATGTATATATATATTCACACACACACACACACACACACACAACACGTGTATGTAGATATATATATATGTAGATGTATGTATATATATATATTATAGAATACATTTATATATATATATTTATATATTTATATATATATAGTGTGTGTATACATGTATATACACACACATATGTATGTAGGTATATATATATATACATACACACATACATATATATATACATATATATATATATATTATAGAATACATTTATATATATATATTTATATATATAGTGTGTGTATACATGTATATACACACACATATGTATGTAGGTATATATATATACATACACAAACATACATATATATATACATATATATATATATATATATATACATATATATATACGTATACATATATATACATATATATAAATAATACATTGCGAGAGTTGGTGTGAATCGAGAATTAACTTCTGAATCAAATTGCTAACCAGGATTCAGATCAAATCGAATCGATTCACAGCCCTAATTACCCATCATATCCATTGCACTCGTTGAGTTTTACACACGCGGACATTTACTTCGCTAGCTCCCTGGACACTGGACGGTCCAAATCTAACCACCTGTGGCGTCCCTCAGATCAAGATGGCGGAGGAGGAGACGGACGGCAGCGATACGCAGTCGCCGCCAGAGTCGTCGCAGCCGTGGGACATCCCACTGGCCCAGGACAACGTGGTGGACAGCACGGTGGACGTGGGGATTCAAGGTGAGGCAGGACCACAATGAAAAAAACAAACGCATCCATCCGGGTTTCTAACTCTTACCCTCTCAGACACAAACATGTCGTACTTGCCGTTTCCTGGCGAGATGGCGGAGGACCGACTGGGGAACAATTTCATCCAACAGTTCCAGATTTCACCAGAACACAGTCCCGGTGAGGAGAGCCCGCCAGCACGCTAGCGTGACGCCAAATGGCGAGAAGAACACAAATACTCACCATGTCTTCTTTCTCTCTCCTCCGCCTCCGCCACCTTCCACGGACATCCAGAGTACGTCGCAGAGGTGAGCATGGCCGCCTCATTGTTGCTCCAAATCAGGGGTGTCCAAACTTTTTCCACCGAGGGCCGCACACTGAAAAAAAACCCCCAAAAAACAAACCTGTTTTGATATTTTCAAAAGCAATACAATATATAGATTTTCAATTGACCTTTATGGCTCCCCTCAAATTTGGTTTGGGGACCCAGAAGGGTCTCAGTTATAAAAATGGAAAAAAAAAAAAGTGAATTTGTTTTTAATTCAACTTTTACAGTGAATTTCTCTTTTATTTTAATTTAATAAAATTTAAATTTTTTTAACATTGAATTCCTAAATCAACTTCAGATTTACCTGTAGATATAAAGTTAAACATATATATTTTTAAATGTATTTATTGTTTTATAACTTTTTTTTGTTAGACAACCCTGTTTTTTAATGGCAAAACCACAAAGTGTGCAATACACCCCCCCCCCCCCTCCAAAAAAAAAAAATTAAAAATAAAATATTTGTTATTCCACTTTCAACCCTTGAGGTTCTAGATCAGAGGTGTCAAACTCATTTTAGATCAGGGGCCACGTGGAAAAAAAATCTACTCCCAAGTGGGCCCGACTAGTAAAATCACGGCACGATAACTTAAAAATAAAGACAACCTCGAAGATTGTTTTATTTGTTTAAAAATAGAACAAGCACATTCTGAAATTGTACAAATCCTAATGTAATTGGTTTTATATTTAATAAATAGAAAAATAAAAATAACATAAATAATAATAAATATATAAATTACATCTAAATAATAAATAATAATACATTTATATAATAAATAATAATGCAATACAAATACTGTATTGTATCAGTTAATTAATAGGAATACAATTCAATACCTGCCAAAAAATAAAAAAACGTATAAATAATTAATACAAATACAATTAATACAAATACTGTATTGTATTATTTCATACAAATACAATGCAATTTTAAAAATGTTTTATTTCATGCCTTTTTTGTCAAAGAAAACATTTTTATATGGCAAATCCACAAAATATGCAATTTTTTCCCCCAAAAGTGGAATTTTTAATGTGAAGTAAATGGAGCTTCAAATAGGTCAAATAATTCAGAGCAACATTGATTTTTTTTGTTTTTGTTTTTTTGAGTAATGAGAAATTTAAACACGGCAGATTTGTGTTAGTGGAGTCAACATTGCAACTTGTTATTGTTACATTTCACCTGTTTGCTCTTTTAATTCACTTTTTTTTTTTTATTGAATATTTTTTTCTTTCTGTTTTTGTCAAATAATATTTAGTTTTTGTATGGTAAACACACAAAATATTCAATATTTTCTACCTAAAATATTTCAAAGTGGAATATTGGATGTGAAGTAATCAGAGCCTTGAATAGGTCAATAATTCAATTTTTTATTCTTTTTTTTTTTTTTTTAACAATGACAGCTAAAAGACAACAATCCAAAAGGGTCCGGCTTATAAAAGTGTTAAATATAAGTCATACATTTTTATATAAATATCAACCCTTAAGTCTTTAGGTCAATTTCAGATCCATGCGTCAATTTTATATTAGTTTTTTAAAATGTTTATTTTATGCCTTTTTTTTAATCAAAAAAAAAAACATTATTACATGGTAAACACACAAAATATGCAATTTTTTACCCAAAAAGTGGAATTTATATTGTGAATTAAATGGAGCTTTAAATAGGTCAAATAATTCATAACAACATTGATTTTGATTCTTTATTTTTTTTTTGAGTAATGACACATTTAAACATGGCAGATTTGTGTTAGTAATAAATAAATAAATAATAATATCCATTTTTTGTCTGGTAAACACACAAAATATGCAATGTTTTCTCCCTAAAATATTTCAAAGTGGAATATTGGATGTGGAGTAATCGGGGCCTTGAATAGGTCAATAATTAGATTTTGATTCATTATTATAATTTTTTTTTTTTTTTTTTAACAATGACAGCTTAAAGCCAAAAATCCAAAAGGGTGCCACTTATAAAAGTGTGAAATATAAGTCATACATTTTTACATAATTATCAAATCTTAAGTCTTTAGATCAATTTCAGATCCATACTTTTTAAAAATGTTTTTTTATGCCTTTTTTATGAAAAAAAAAAACATTATTATATGGCAAACACACAAAATATGAAATTTTTCCCCCAAAAAGGGGAATTTTTAATTTGAATTAAATGGAGCTTTAAATAGGTCAAATAATTCATAACAACATTGATTTAGATTTTTTTTTAGGTAATGACAAATTTAAACATAGAAAATTTGTGTTAGTAGAGTCAACATTGCAACTTTTTATTGTTATATTTTACCTGTTTGCCCTTTTAATCCACTTTTTTTTCAATCTTTTATTAAATATGTTTTTTTTCTCTTTTTGCCAAATAATATTTTGTTTTTGTATGGTAAACACACAAAATATGCAATATTTTCTCCCTAAAATATTTCAAAGTGGAATATTGGATGTGGAGTAATTTGAGCCTTGAATAGGTCAATAATTCAATTTTGTATTCATTTTTTTTTCTTTTTTTTTTACAAGGACAGCTAAAAGACAAAAATCCAAAATGGTCCTGCTTATAAAAATGTTAAATATAAGTCATACATTTTTATATAACTATCCACCCTTAAGTCTTTAGGTCAATTTCAGATCCATACGTCAAGTTTTATACTAGTTTTTCAAAATGTTCATTTTATGCCTTTTTTTTTTTATCAAAGAAAACATTTTTAGCCTTGAATAGGTCAATAATTAGATTTTGATTCATTATTATAATTTTTTTTTTTTTTTTTTTTTTTTTACAATGACAGCTTAAAGACAAAAATCCAAAAGGGTGCCACTTATAAAAGTGTTAAATATAAGTCATAGATGTTTTGTAAACTATTAATACTTAAGTCTTCAGATACATTTCAGATCTATATGTTGTTTGTTGTTTGCCCTTTTTGTCAACGAAAACATTGTTTTTTATATGGCAAACACACAAAATATGCAATATTTCCCCCAAAGTGGAATTTTTAATGTGAAGTAAATAGTTCAAATAATTCATAACAACATTGATTTTGATTCTTTATTTTTTGAGTAGCGACAATTTTAAATGTATTTCACTTTTAATATTGTGTTGTATTTTCATTAGTATTTTTAGAGTGTTAAGTTAGCTGCAGGCCGCAAACGGCCCCCGGGCTGCAGTTTGGACACCCCCTGGCCTAAACCATCAGTTTGATTGACAAAAGACAAAAACTAAACTGCCGTGTCACTCCTTCAGATTTGCCAACAACTGGAGAGAGACGGGCAAAACATCGCCGCCATGAACAGTTTAGACATTTGGGGCTTCCTGAGCAATGAGGCGAGGACCAGCCCGGGGAGCCAGGGCAGTGACGCTTACTCAGGTAAGCCAAGTGGCCCCCCAGGTCTACAGCTATTTTACTTGAGTCATTTCCAAAAGGGAAACGCCTTAGGCTGCTAACAGCTACACAACGGCTCAGCACACAACAGCACACAAGCTAGAGTGTACGTCATTCAAACTGTAGTAGATTGCATTGTTATGGTATTGCTGTGTATTGTTTTGTTGGATTGATGAATACATTCTTTAAAAAAAAAAAAAAAAAAAAAACTATAGTAGTTTATTCCGGACATGTCGAAAACAGAATAAATAATAATATAAATAAACATAGTGACAAACTGATGTAGAAACTAATGAAAACCATTCATCATGATGAGGTTTTTCATACACAAAAAGGAGTGGGAAAGGGAGAAACTTAAATACTCTCACTTTGCATACATAAAAGTACAATCTAGCCGTTTGTCACTACACTGATTAATGTACTGGTTTAAAGAATAACTACAAACCCCGTTTCCATTTGAGTTGGGAAATTGTGTTAGATGTAAATATAAACGGAATAAAATGATTTGCAAATCATTTTCAACCCATATTCAGTTGAATATGCTACAAAGACAACATATTTGATGTTCAAACTGATAAACATTTTTTTTTTTTTTTTGCAACTAATCATTAACTTTAGAATTTGATGCCGGCAACACGTGACAAAGAAGTTGGGAAAGGTGGCAATACATACTGATAAAGTTGAGGAATGCTCATCAAACACTTATTTGGAACATCCCACAGGTGTGCAGGCTAATTGGGAACAGGTGGGTGCCATGATTGGGTATAAAAACAGCTTCCCAAAAAATGCTCAGTCTTTTAAAAGAAAGGATGGGGCGAGGTACACCCCTTTGTCCACAACTGCGTGAGCAAATAGTCAAACTGTTTAAGAACAACCTTTCTCAAAGTGCAATTGCAAGAAATTTAGGGATTTCAACATCTACGCTCCATAATATCATCAAAAGGTTCAGAGAATCTGGAGAAATCACTCCATGTAAGCGGCATGGCCGGAAACCAACATTGAATGACCGTGACCTTCAATCCCACAGACGGCACCGTGTCAAAAACCGACATCAATCTCTAAAGGATATCACCGCATGGGCTCAGGAACACTTCAGAAAACCACTGTCACTAAATACAGTTGGTTGCTACATCTGTAAGTGCAAGTTAAAGCTCTACTATGCGAAGCGAAAGCCATTTATCAACAACATCCAGAAACGCCGCTGGCTTCTCTGGGCCCGAGATCATCTAAGATGGACTGATGCAAAGTAGAAAAGTGTTCTGTAGTCTGATTAATCCACATTTCAAATTGTTTTTGGAAATATTCAATATCGTGTCATCCGGACCAAAGGGGAAGCGAACCATCCAGACTGTTGTCGACGCAAAGTTCAAAAGCCAGCATCTGTGATGGTATGGGGGTGCATTAGTGCCCAAGGAATGGGTAACTTACACATCTGTGAAGGCACCATTAATGCTAAAAGGTACATACAGGTTTTGGAACAACATAAGCTGCCATCTAAGCGCCATCTTTTTCATGGACGCCCCTCCTTATTTCAGCAAGACAATGCCAAGCCACATTCAGCACATGTTACAACATCATGGCTTCGTAAAAAAAAGAGTGCGGGTACTTTCCTGGCCCGCCTGCAGTCCAGACCTGTCTCCCATCGAAAATGTGTGTCGCATTATGAAGCGTAAAATACGACAGCGGAGACCCCGGTCTTTTGAACGACTGAAGCTCTACATAAAACAAGAATGGGAAAGAATTCCACTTTTAAAGCTTCAACAATTAGTTTCCTCAGTTCCCAAATGTTTATGGAGTGTTGTTAAAATAAAAGGTGATGTAACACAGTGGTGAACATGCCCTTTCCCAACTACTTTGACACGTGTTGCAGCCATGAAATTCCAAGTAAATTATTATTTGCAAAAAAAAAAATAAAGTTTATGAGTTTGAACATTATATATCATGTCTTTGTAGTGCATTTAATTGAATATGGGTTGAAAATGATTTGCAAATCATTGTATTCCGTTTATATTTACATCTAACACAATTTTCCAACTCATATGGAAACGGGGTTTGTATAATAATAAAAGTTGAAGTATGAGCAATAATAATATGGGCTGCTGGCATTGCAGCAGGCTCATAATTACGTAAACACCTGGTGATTGTTAGAAATTATTGTGTTTATTAAAAATCCATCGCTTTTCATTGAACAATATTGCAGTCTAAAACAACGTATTTGTCATAATAACCAAGTCGCATCTTACGCGGTCATTTGCATGAGGTAAACATGCTAGCGGCTACACAACAGCTAAGCACACAGTAGCACACAAGCTAAACATACGTAATCATCATCGAACAATAAAACAGCACATTTGTCAATATAAACAAGTATCAAATAATGACTGTTGCATATTACCTACAAATTAGAAAGTGTCCAGTAACAAACGTGTCCGCATCATTCAACTTACAGCGTCAGGAGTTAACGAAAATAATTATTGTGGCCAACAGGTGTCCCCCAAAAAAACATTCTGATTTCATTTAATTGCTTAGATTTTCCCACATGAGTGGAGTTATAATAGTTTTTTGCGGTTTTTTTTCTCTCCTTCAGACAGTGCCCAGTCCGTGCGAACAGTCGACGAAGGAGACGACCTGCAGTACACCACGCTGAGCTCGGAATTCGTGCCCATGAATGACGAATTTGGCTATCCCTTCTACGATACGAGCTTCGACGTACTGATTTCCTGAGACCGCTTTCAGGATTGTTGAGTCGGCAAGATGTTTTGGTGCGTCACTCTCAGGAAAACGAAGCAGTGTCATCGCTGGAACTTGTGAATTTTTGTAATATTACTGAATGTATTTGTACATAGTTGTCTTTTACATGTGTGTATTTTTTTAAAAATAAAAACAAAACAAATACATGTGAAGGAGTACGGTTTTATTATTATTAACCAGTAAATATGATACAACACAATTGAAACAAACCAGTAAATATGACGTAACACAATTTAGACTAACCAGTAAATATGATGTAACACAATGTAACCTAAAATTTAAACAATATGTAACACAATTTAAATTATCCAGTAATTATGATGGAACACAATTTAAACTAAACTGTGAATATGATGTTACACAATTTAAACTAACCTGTAAATATGATGTAACACAATTTAAACTAACCAGTAAATATGATGTAACACAATGTAACCTAAAATTTAAATATGATGTAACACAATTTAAATTATCCAGTAAATATGATGTAACACAATTTAAACTAACCAGTATATATGATGCAACACAATTTAAACTAACTTGTAATCATGATGGAACACAAAGTAAATTAAACATTTAAATATGATGTAACACAATTTAAACGAACCTGTATATATGATGTAACAAAATTTTAACTAACCTGTAAATATGATATAACAACATTTAAACTAACCAGTAATTATGATGTAACACAATGTAACCTAACATTTAAAGATGATGTAACACAATTTAAACTATCCCGTAAATATGATAAAACACAATTTAAACTAACCGGTAAATATGATGTAACACAATTTAAACTAACCGGTAAATATGATGTAACACAATTTAAACTAACCTGTAAATATGATGTAACACAATTTAAACTAACCTGTATGTATGATGTAACACAATTTAAACTAACCTGTAAATATGATGTAACATAATTTAAACTAACCTGTAAATATGATGTAACACAATTTAAACTATCCTGTAAATATGATGTAACACAATTTAAACTAACCTGTAAATATGATGTAACACAATTTAAACTAACCTGCATATATGATGTAACACAATTTAAACTAACCTGTATATATGATGTAACATGATTTAAACTAACCTGTAAATATGATGTAACATGATTTAAACTAACCTGTAAATATGATGTAACATAATTTAAACTAACCTGTAAATATGATGTAACATAATTTAAACTAACCTGTAAATATGATGTAACATGATTTAAACTAACCTGTAAATATGATGTAACATAATTTAAACTAACCTGTAAATATGATGTAACACAATTTAAACTAACCTGTAAATATGATGTAACACAATTTAAACTAACCTGCATATATGATGTAACACAATTTAAACTAACCTGTATATATGATGTAACATGATTTAAACTAACCTGTAAATATGATGTAACATAATTTAAACTAACCTGTATATATGATGTAACAATTTAAACTAACCTGTATATATGATGTAACATGATATAAACTAACCTGTAAATATGATGTGAGCCAAATTTTTTAAATCATTCAAGTTTATTTCACAGAAAAATAGCACAGTAGACTTGTCTTGTTAATCTGTGTGACTTTGACTAAAATAATCTTGTTTTGTCACCAGAAAAATGGCTACAGTTAAAGCATCTGGTTTTGTTTCCAGAAAAAATAGTAACATTTCTCTATTTGTTTTCAGAAAGATGGCTGAAAATATCGGGTTTTGTTGCCCCATTTAGATTTTTTAAAAATATATTTCCATGTCTGGCCTGAGTCCTCCTCCAACTTGTTAGTCGCTTTGCCTTTTGCTAAAATACTCACTAATAGTCACTAGAAAAATGGCTAAAAATATCTGGTTTTGTTGCCACAATTTGATTTTTTTCTCCCTAAACTTTTTTTCTTTTTCTTGCACACATCTGACTGCGACTCACTGAAAATGACACACAATCCACTTTTATGTCACGACCCAGCAGTTGGGAACCACTGGTCAACTGTATAACAGTTACTGTAATATTTCCATGTATGTCCAGAGTGATTGACCATTTTGCAAAAATGGAAAACGAGACGTTACAGTTTACTTCTCAGAAAATGATTCCCTGAACAGACACACAACAGTTGTTCATTTATTCTACTACTGTGGCTTTATTGTTTTGTGTATATTTTATAGTTTTGTGTATCTGAAATAGGATTAGCCACATTGCCATCAATGGAAATTAAATAACATAAAAGAACCCAAAGATGTAGGGGTGCTTTATTTAAACTAACCTGTAAATATGATGTAACACAATTTAAACAAACCTGTTAATATGATGTAACACAATTTAAACTATCCCGTAATTATGATGTGACACAATTTAAACTAACCGATAAATATGATGTAACATAATTTAAACTATCCTGTAATTATGATGTAACACAATTTAAACTAACCTGTTAATATGATGTAACACAAAGTAAACTAAACTGTAAATATGATGTAACACAATGTAACCTAACATTTAAACGATGATGTAACACAATTTAAACCTGTAAATACGATGTAACACAATTTAAACTAACCAGTAAATATGGTGTAACACAATTTAAACTAACCTGTAATTATGATGTAACACAATTTAAACTAACCTGTAAATGTGATGTAACACAATTTAAACCAACCAGTAAATATGATGTAACACATTGTAACCTATATTTAAAGATGATGTAACACAATGTAACACTACATTTAAATATGAGTTAACACAATGTAACCTGTAGGCATGTTCAAAATAAAATAATACATATAACCAATAAAACTTTGTACGGGGTATGAATAAAAAAGGGAACGAAAAGCGCTTAAGATGTATAAATAATAATAATAAAAAAGTTTATATTAATACATGCATTTTCCATAATATTGAAAATATCTTTTGTGCATGTTTTATTTGACATATATGCTAATAATAATTTAAGAAATGGAATAAAAAAAAGTATGTGCACGACTCAGCGATAATGTAGCAACTTTGTTACCTTTTTTCTGCTGCACCTGCCGGATGATCACCTGGACCGGTTCTGCTCCCGTTGGAACTGCCGCTCTGTCGGACAGGAGAGGCAGAATATTTTGTATTGTTTTTTAATTGGTTACCCATTTCCACTTGAAAATTGGAATTTGTCATACATTTTCTGATGCAAAGTGTTCTCTTCATGTAAAACTTAGGGCCTGATCTACTAAGATCCAAATAGCAGGCGCTAAACAGCGTGTGCAAACTATACAAGTGTGCGTCCTTTTAGTTCAGGAGAACCTGTCCGTCCTGACGGAACATTGGCGGCTGCATAAGATGGACGTGTGGGAGAAAGTGGTGCATCATGTGCCTGGCGATTCATTTTCGTTGAGGACATCGAAAGTGATCAACCTATTTGGAATTATGATAAGAGGGCATCTGCTAAATTTGGATCGAGTGTTGCCATGATTGCTGTGGCGATTTCTGAACTAAATCCCAAACTGGACAACTACTTGGAGAAGCTTTCCACTCTGCAAAACGAAATGGTGATACATTTGAGGACCAGTAATGGACAAATACAGTACATATTGCTATGAATCTACTCGACCAAACCCATTTATTGAGTGTGACAGTTATACCGTCATATTGAGGAAAACACACATTTTTGTCTTTGCAAATCTTACAAAAGCACCCGATTTTGGTGGAACTCAAATGGATACATGAATACAGGCATTATTAGACATATTGCATGTTTGGTTTTGGAGTTTATATTTATAAAACTTTCATATTTAGTATGAGAGTATATAAACATATAATGCATTCATAAATGCCACTTTCTAAACTAAATCACAAACTGGATAACTACTTGGAGAAGCTTTACGCTCTGCAAGGCGAAATGATGATACACTTGAGGACCAGTAATGAACAATTAGAGTAGATATTGCTATGTATCTACTCGACCCAACCCATTTATTGAGTGTGACAGTTATACTGTCATATTGAGTAAAATACTAATTGTTGTATTTGCAAACCTTACAAAAGCACCCGGTTTTGGTAGAACTCACATAGATACATTAATACAAGCATCATTACACAAATTACATTTCTGTTTTTGGAGTTTATATTTATATAACTTTCATATTTAGTATGACAGTATTCATAAATGGCGATTTCTGAACTAAATCCCAAACTGGACAACTACTTGAAGAAGCTTTCCGCTCTGCAAGGCGAAATGATGATACATTACAGGACCAGTAATGGACATTTAGAGTAGATATTGCTATGTATCTACTCGACCTAACCTATTTAAGGAGTGTGACAGTTGTACTGTCATATTGAGTAAAATACAAATGTTTGTATTTGCAAACCTTACAAAAGCACCCGATTTTGGTAGGACTCACATAGATACATTAATACATGCATTATTAGACAAATTGCATGTTTTTTTTTGTAGTTTTGGAGTTTATATTTATATAACTTTCATATTTAGTATGACAGTATTCATAAATGGCGATTTCTGAACTAAATCCCAAACTGGACAACTACTTGAAGAAGCTTTCCGCTCTGCAAGGCGAAATGATGATACATTACAGGACCAGTAATGGACATTTAGAGTAGATATTGCTATGTATCTACTCGACCTAACCTATTTAAGGAGTGTGACAGTTGTACTGTCATATTGAGTAAAATACAAATGTTTGTATTTGCAAACCTTACAAAAGCACCCGATTTTGGTAGAACTCACATAGATACATTAATACATGCATTATTAGACAAATTGCATGTTTTGTTTTGTAGTTTTGTAGTTTATATTTATATAACTTTCATATTTACTATGACAGTATATAAACATATAATGCATTTATACAGTAAATGGATAAAAACATAACATTTAGAGAATAATACTGGTAATAATAGCAATAGGTACATTTGAAAACAACACACAAAATAAAATGGAAAAAGTTTAAAACCTGAGAAGAGTTTAAAGTAATTACATCATGCAATTTATACCTTACACAAATACAATACAATACGACAAAAGTTACTTAGACACAATATAATTCCATGTCAAATGACTAATTCCTTCATTAGCTTTAATTTGATGGCTTTACAATGAAAACAACATGACTACTGTGTGTATTTGGCATTTACTGTGCAATTACTACTAGTCCTATTTACACAGTGCGTGAGGCCTTCAGGGACCAGGTGAGCAATCGAGTCGGTGCTTTCCACATCCTGAAACCACACAGGTTACAAGTAGCCAACCTCTTTTTTTTCCCTCTTTTGTCTTGTGACAACAACGTGAGGCAACTGGCATCTCCCCGTGGTTTTTTTTTTTTTTGGTCTCCAGTCATCTCCGGCAACAACGCGGTCATGACTGATATATTTCACGGGAAGCCTCCAAAAATACACAACTTGCTCAATCGCTTCGGATTGCATCACACCACCCTACAGATGCACGACAATATTGTTGGCAAACAATACGGACGGTTCCCAAACACAAGCACCGCCAAAAATTCCGTAAGAAAGTTTACTGTTTGCCTAAAAGAAGACACAGAAATGGCATTTTCTGGTTCCTTTGAAAAAAAGAAGAAAATAAAAACGACCAAAACGGCCCCCACACACTTTTAATTTGTCGGTCTCTCACCTTCAGTGGAAAAGTACGATATTTGGTACCCATTCCCATTTAGCATGTCACTTTATTTCTAATCTTTTCTTAAATTAAGAATTCAAACGACGTGATGAGTTCATACAACATCCTGCAACCCATTGAGTTCAGATACTGACGTTTTAAACCATTGCATAACTCAATGACTGCTTGCTACTTGGAACACCATTCCTACCGCCGAGCATGGTGGTGGTACTATTATGCTCTGGGCTTGTTTTGTTGCCAATGGAACTGGTGCTTTACAGAGAGTAAATTGGACAATGACAAAGGAGGATTTACCTCTAAATTTTTCGGGACAACCTAAACTCATCAGCCTGGATGTTGGGTCAACAGGACAATGACCCCAAACACACGTCAAAAGTGGTAAAGGAATGGCTAAATCAGGCTAGAATTATGGTTTTAGAATGGCCTTCTCAAAGTCCTGACTTAAACGTGTGGACAATGCTGCAGAAACAAGTCCATGTCAGAAAAACAACAAATTTAGCTGAACTGAGTGGTAAAAAGAAAAATCAACCAGAAGCTTGTGGATGGCTACCAAAAGCGCAGTGAAACTTGCCAAAGGACTTGTAACCAAATATCAACGTTGCTGTATGTATACTTTTGACCCCAAGCAGATTTGGTCACATTTTCAGTAGACCCATAATAAATTCATAAAAGAACCAAACTGTTACGGCGTACGCGCAGTCCGCTTTTTCCTCTTCTGCGGGAGCACCTAGAAGCTCCACTGAGAGCGCCGCTGGACACGCCCCCTGCGCCGCCACAGCCGGAGGCAATCAACGCACCTGGAGCTAATGTGGCGGAAAAATTTCTGTCCTAGGGTTACCTCTAAACTGAACCAGTCACCCTGACCAAGTTGGTGGGGTGACATTTGAACATTGGACAGATACATAAGTTGTTATGCTACAATCAGGCCATCAGGGAGCGTATAAATAAGAAGGGAAAACCAAGCCTGATGTGCGCTCTTTCTTAATTCCTTCATGAGGGTTCACCATCTTTCGTCTCATGAGACACTGTCTGTAATCACATCGATTCAATCCAACTTTGTACCATCTGATTATCAATCAATCAATCAATGTTTACTTATATAGCCCTAAATCACTAGTGTCTCAAAGGGCTGCACAAACCACCACGACATCCTCGGTAGGCCCACATAAGGGCAAGGAAAACTCACACCCAGTGGGACGTCGGTGACAATGATGACTATGAGAACCTTGGAGAGGAGGAAAGCAATGGATGTCGAGCGGGTCTGACATGATACTGTGAAAGTTCAATCCACAATGGATCCAACACAGTCGCGAGAGTCCAGTCCAAAGCGGATCCAACACAGCAGCGAGAGTCCCGTTCACAGCGGAGCCAGCAGGAAACCATCCCAAGCGGAGGCGGATCAGCATCACAGAGATGTCCCCAGCCGATACACAGGCAAGCAGTACATGGCCACCGGATCGGACCGGACCCCCTCCGCAAGGGAGAGTGGGACATAGAAGAAAAAGAAAAGAAACGGCAGATCAACTGGTCTAAAAAGGGAGTCTATTGAAAGGCTAGAGTATACAAATGAGTTTTAAGGTGAGACTTAAATGCTTCTACTGAGGTGGTTATGAGTAAATAAACTCCTGTAACAAATTCTCTATTGTTCCTGTTTTAAGATTCGGACTTTTCAACCACATAAAATTGGCGTCACGAACAGGATGACTTTTCGACCACACTAATGAGAAGCGACAGCATAAAGAGCCTCGCCGCTGACTTCTCCTCGACGGAACGTAGCCCGGTGAACAGTAAGCTTCTCGTGTTGGACTTTCTCTCTCGCTTGCTTGTCTCCCTCGTGCTTTGTCTTGATTTGTCCTTGTCGTCTCTTGTCCCCGCACTCCTCCGTGTCTCACCTTTAGCTGTTTGCTTCTGGTCTTCCCCCCAGACTTTGATTGCTTTCCCCATACGTATACACATATACAAAATATACATATACACACACACATATATATATATATATATACCGTATCTCCTTGAATTGCCGCAGGGCATACAGTATGCGCCTGCCTTGAATTACTGCCGGGTCGAACTCGCTTCGCAAAATAATTAGGGCGTGCTTAGTATTACCGCCTGGTCGAACGAGTGACACTACCCCTGTCATCATTTTCAAAATGGAGGAGGCTGATTTCAATACCGGTAAGAAGATTAAGAGCTATTCAGTAGGATTTAAGGTCCAAGCTTTCATCACACTCATTTTTTTACTGCATGCCTTTGGTAAGTGCCGGAGTGAGAAGAGGTTTTAAAATAATTAGCGCATGCTTACTTTTAACGCATGCCTTTGGTAAGCGCAGGAGTGAGAAGGGGTTTTAAAATAATTAGCGCATGCCTACTTTTACCGCATGCCTTTGGTAAGCGCAGGAGTGAGAAGAAGTTTTAAATTAATTAGCGCCACGGCGGCAATTCAAGGAAATACGGTATACATAGACATATACACACACGCACACACATATATATATATATAGGGCTTCACGGTGGCAGAGGAGTTAGTGCGTCTGCCTCACAATACGAAGGTCCTGCAGTCCTGGGTTCAAATCCAGGCTGGGGATCTTTCTGTGTGGAGTTTGCATGTTCTCCCCGTGAATGCGTGGGTTCCCTCCGGGTACTCCGGCTTCCTCCCACTTCCAAAGACATGCACCTGGGGATAAGTTGATTGGAAACACTAAATTGGCCCTAGTGTGTGAATGTGAGTGTGAATGTTGTCTGTCTATCTGTGTTGGCCCTGCGATGAGGTGGCGACTTGTCCAGGGTGTACCCCCGCCTTCCGCCCGATTGTAGCTGAGATAGGCGCCAGTGCCCCCCGCGACCCCAAAAGGGAATAAGCGGTAGAAAATGGATGGATGGATATATATATATACACATATATATATATATATATATATATATATATATATATATATATATATATATATATATATATATATATATATATATATATATATACACACACACATATATATATATATATATATATATATATGTATATATATATATATATATATTCCTCGCGCACTAATTGACTGAAAGAGCGCGCACTTGCCGCTGATGATGTCACTTTATCGATGGGAAAATGCATTTTTCAACAATATGATTTGCCTGAGCGGCCAGGAGAGTAAAATAGATTAGAAAAGACAGATTTAAAAAAAAAAAAAATTGAATTAAAAATAAAATAATATAATTATTTAATTTTTTTTTAGCTTGGGATTTCCCGCGGGCCGGATTTTGGACGCTGGCGGGCCTGATATGAAATGAACCGTTTGTAAATACCGGCGGGTCCAGCGGGGGATAAGCAGAGGTCCGTGGTCGTGGGGCAGGAGAGAGGCGTCCAGAAGTCCGAGCGTGGGGTCGAGAATCGGGGAAAGCAATCAAAGTCTGGAGGGAAGAGCAGCAGCAGAAGCGACATGGAGGACTGCAGGGACAAGAGACGACAAGGACAAATCAAGACAAGGCACGAGGGAGACAAGCAAGCGAGAGAGCAGGAGAGGAGTCAGAGACGAGAAGCTTACCGTTCACCGGGCTACAATCTGACGAGGAGAAGTCAGCGGCAAGGCTCTTTATGCTGTCGATTCCCATTATCACCAAGTGTGTTGATTGCAGATTGCCTACGACTGTGGCGGGTTTTGGACGCCGTAGTTTGGGGACTCCTGACTTAGGGTCATTAGAAAAGATGAGTGCACATCATAATGGCAGCTACACTTTCCATCTTAAAGATCTAAAAAAAATGATTTGGGAATGCCCGGCGGGCCGGATTGAAACGCTTAAAGGGCCACATGTGGCCCCCGGATCTTAACTTGCCCAGGTCTGAGCTAGATCCTCTGACGTAGTGCCGTCTCCTTCCCCCTTGTCGGCCCATAATACAAACTTTATGAATGTTTTTTGTGACCAACAAATATGTGCTCCAATCACTCTATCACAAAAAAAATAAGAGTTGTAGAAATGATTGGGAAACTCAAGACATCATGTTCTTTACACGTGTATGTAAACTTTTGACCGCGACTGCAGCTTATAAACAAGCGGAGATAAATGCGTGTATGCATTTCTTTTTTTTTTTTTACAATTTAATGCGTTTTGTACGACTGCCAAACGATCCCCGGAATGCTAACAAATCCTTGTCGACCCCGCAAGAAAACAAAAAAAGATAATGTGCAGATTTATTGACTTGGAACATTTTCACTATAAAACGATACAACTATCGTTGTTGTTGTAGAGTTGTAGATGCAAGCTTGATGAGAAGCATATCTGCAGAAAACCTGTTTTTTCACAAGATGTCACCAATGGGAGAAAAATCTTCACCAAATTAATTCCAGAGGAATGGACATGTCTTAGACATACTACTCTAAGGCGTGGGTGTGAACCAGTAGATCAGTCAGCTGATTTATGGGAAACGAACAGAGCTGAACTGGTGCAGAATCAGAAACAAAAACTCGGCACACTTCTGCCATCAAAAACTTGAAGACATTTAAGACATTAAAAACATTCAAGACTGCAATTTTTGGGGGGTAATTTTGTCTATCATTCACACTCCTTATGTAAGAAGAGAACACATGTTTTTTCCTTTTTTTTTATGCATTCTGAGTCGTAAAATATGGCAAGTAAAAGGTGGCTAACAATGCAGGTAAAGGGAGTAAAGCATTGCGCCAGTAAAAGGGCCAGCAATACTCTATTTACATGGCGAGAACTGAATGTTAACCAAGTATAACACAGAGGAACTATTTTTACAGAGAGCGTACTAGCTTTTGCTGCTACAAAACCTAAAACCAGTGAAGTTGGCACGTTGTGTATTTCTTCAATAAAAACAGAAATATTTGCAAATCCCTTTCAACCTATATTCAATTGAATAAACAGCAAAGACAAGATACATAACGTTCAAACTGGAAAACGTTATTTTTTTGGCAAATATTAGCTCATTTGGAATTTGATGGTTCCATCACGTTTCAAAAGAGCTGGCACAGGTGGCAAAATAGACTGAGAAAGTTGAGGAACATTCATCAAACATTTGTTTGGAACATCCCACAGGTGAACAGGCTAATTGGGAACAGGTGGGTGCCATGATTGGGTGCAAAATATACCTCCGTGAAATGCTCAATCATTCACAAACAAGAACGGGGCGAGGGTCACCGTTTTGTGAATAAATGCGCGAGCAAATTGTTTATGGACAACATTTCTCAACAAGCTATTGCAAGGAATTTAGGGATTTCACCATCTACGGTCCGTAATATCATCAAAAGGTTCAGAGAATCTGAGTGGTAATGCCTGTGACCTTCGATCCCTTAAGCGGTACTGCATCAAAAAGTGACATCAGTATGTAAAGGATATCACCACGTGGGCTCAGGAACACTTCAGGAGACCGCTGTCAGTAATTACAGTTGGTCGCTACATCTGTAAGTGCAAGTTAAAAAAAACTCTACTATGCAAAGCAAAAGCCATTTGTCAACAACACCCAGAAACGCTGCCGGCTTCGCTGGGCCCGAGCTCATCTAAGATGGACTGATGCAAACTGGAAAAGTGTTCTGTGGTCTGACGAGTCCACATTTTAAAATATATTTGGAAACTGTGGACATTGTGTCCTCCAGACCAAAGAGGAAAAAGAACCATCCGGATTGTTATAGGCGCAAAGTTCAAAAGCCATTATCTAAGATGATATGGGGGTGTATTAGTGCCCAAGGCATGGGTAACTTACACATCTGTGAAGGCACCATTAATGCTGAAACGTACATACAGGTTTTGCAGCAACATATGCAGCCATCCAAGCAACATCTTTTTCATGGACGCCCCTGCTTATTTCAGCAAGACAATGCCAAGCCACATTCTGCACGTGCTACAACAGTGTGGTTTCGTACTAAAAGAGTGCGGGTACTTTCCTGGCCCGCCTGCAGTCCAGACCTGTCTCCCATCTAAAATGTGTGGCGCATGTCAAACAGCAAGTTTTTGGGTGGGAAAATTGTGATATTAAGTCGGCTCTTACCGGAGACTTGAGCGGATTATGCGACCTCCTCCTGCAGCTGTCAAAAAGGAAGCTGTGATCTTGGCTCCTCCATTGGCTTCTCTCAGAGACACTGGCGGTCACCGCAGCTCTCCGACTTTCAGGTATGACTTTATAATCTCACTAAAACACTATTAACACAATAAGCAGATAAGGAATTTTCCAGAATTATCCTAGTAAATGTGTCTAATAACATCTGAATCGCTCCCACTGTCGTCGCCTTTTTTTTTTTTTTTTAGTGCTTCACTCTAACTTTCCTCATCCACAAATCTTTCATCCTCGCTCAAATTAATGGGGAAATCGTCGCTTTCTCGGTCCGAATCACTCTTGCTGCTGTTGGCTATGTTTATAAACAATGTGAGGATGTGAGGAGCCCTACAACCCGTGACGTCACACGCACATCGTCTGCTACTTCCGGTAAAGGCAAGGCTTTTTTATTAGCGACCAAAAGTTGCGAACTTTATCGTCGATGTTCTCTACTAAATCCTTTCAGCAAAAATATGGCAATATCGCGAAATGATCAAGTATGACACATAGAATGGACCTGCTATCACCATTTAAACAGGCAAATCTAATTTCAGTAAGCCTTTAAATAAAACGTATGCCTTGTTTTTAATGAATACTTGGGCTTACTACGCTACTGTATTTCATTGTTGGTCAGTATAGTGAAACTTGGAGAGGCAAGTTTCGGTCTGAGGTGGTACTTGGTGGAAAAAAAGTCTGAGAAACACTGATTCAGAGGATTTTTTGGGGGAAAAAGGCAGATTTCATGGTAAAAAAAACACATTTTTTTCTGTAAAATTTAGGTCAAAACTGTTCCAGGAGTTTGCTGCAATGACATCCACTGACACTCTGCCCCTTCCCCCTCAAGGACATGTTGAATGCAAACATAACAACTTCCTGTACTGTACTTCCTGTCACACTCTTTCTTGGATTGCGTGACTGTAAACACGTTTTGTGGTACTTTTTAAGTACCACAAATATTTATCTTGTGTCAGTTAACATGCGTGCATCTCCTTCAGCACAAATAATCATTTACAGCTCGCCTCAGAGAGAGCAACAATGCATCCCAGTACTAATAAAGTACCTAATGAACTAAAAATGGTACTACACTGCCACATCATGAGGTAGTCCAAATCCGATCGGAATTTGATCTTTTCAAATGGGACTTCAGTCTAAACCAGAGGTTCTTAACGGTGGTGCGATCGAACCCCTAGGGCAGTGGTTCTCAACTGTGGTTCGATCGAACCCATAGGGCAGTGATTCTTAACCAGGGTTCGATCGAACCCCTAAGGCAGTGGTTCTTAACCAGGGTTCGATCGAACCCATTGGGCAGTGGTTCTTAACCAGGGTTCGATCGAACCCATTGGGCAGTGGTTCTTAACCAGGGTTCGATCGAACCCTTAGGGCAGTGGTTCTTACCCAGGGTTCGATTGAACCCCTAGGGCAGTGGTTCTTAACCGTGGTTCGATCGAACCCCTAGGGCAGTGGTTCTTAACCAGGGTTCGATTGAACTCCTAGGGCAGTGGTTCTTACCCAGGGTTCGATCGAACCCTTAGGTCAGTGGTTCTTAACCAGGGTTCGATCGAACCCCTAGGTCAGTGGTTCTTAACCAGGGTTCGATCGAATCCCTAGGTCAGTGGTTCTTAACCAGGGTTCGATCGAACCCCTAGGTCAGTGGTTCTTAACCAGGGTTCGATCGAATCCCTAGGTCAGTGGTTCTTAACCAGGGTTCGATCGAACCCCTAGGTCAGTGGTTCTTAACCAGGGTTCGATCAAACCCCTAGGGCAGTGCTTCTTAACCAGGGTTCGATTGAACCCCTAGGGCAGTGGTTCTTAACCAGGGTTCGATCAAACCCCTAGGTCAGTGGTTCTTAACCAGGATTCGATCGAACCCCTAGGGTAGTGGTTCTTAACCAGGGTTCGATCGAACCCCTAGGTCAGTGGTTCTTAACCAGGGTTCGATCGAACCCCTAGGGCAGTGGTTCTTAACCAGGGTTCAATCGAACCCTTAGGTCAGTGGTTCTTAACCAGGGTTCGATCGAACTCCTAGGGCAGTGGTTCTTAACCAGGGTTCGATCAAACCCCTAGGTCAGTGGTTCTTAACCAGGGTTCGATCGAACCCTTAGGGCAGTGGTTCTTAACCAGGGTTCAATCGAACCCTTAGGTCAGTGGTTCTTAACCAGGGTTCGATCGAACTCCTAGGGCAGTGGTTCTTTACCAGGGTTTGATCGAACCCTAGGGGTTCGGTGAGTCGGCCTCAGGGGTTCGGCGGAGCCAGTCAAGACCCACCCGACTCATCCGTACTTGCCAACCTTGAGACCTCCAAATTCGGGAGATGGAGGGAGTGGGTTGGAGGTGGAGGGGGGGCAAGCGTGGTTGAGGTGGGCGGGGTTGTATATTGTAGATTCCAGAAGAGTTAGTGCTGCAAGGGATTCTGTGTATTTGTTACGTTATGTTACGGTGCGGATGTTCTCCCAAAATGTGTTTGTCATTCTTGTTTGGTGTGGGTTCACATTGTGGTGCGTATTTGGAACAGTGTTAAAGTTGTTTATACGGCCACCCTCAGTGTGACCTGTATGGCTGTTGACCAAGTATGCCTTGCATTCACTTATGTGTGTGTAAATGCGCCGACAAGCCTTTTTTATGGAGGAAAATCGGAGGTTGTAGAGGACGCTAAAGGAGAATGGTTGCCCCGGGAGATTTTCGGGAGGGGCACTGGAATTCGGGATTCTCCCGGAAAAATCGGGAGGGTTGGCAAGTATGGACTCGGGTGTAAATAAAAACTTTCCCATATCGGCGTATCATGGATACGGCAACAGCAGAAGTCACACTGATTTGCAGCTGTGTCATTTGTTGTGACTTCATGCAGAGTTCATTTTGTACACCATGAAAAAAACTTGTCATGAACTTGAAAAAAAAAAAACATTTTATTTTTCACAAAAGAAGGGTTGGGTGAATGCGCGTATGAAACTGGTGGGGTTCGGAACCTCCAACAAGGTTAAGAAGCACTAGTCTAAACCCTATTTGACCCGAATGTGACTTCTTTTTGTCAGCTGTGAGCGAGCGACATCACTCGTGTGCAAAGACACAGTTGCCAGCGGATGTTTCCTCACAACGTCCGGTTTCCTTTAGCAAAGTCTAATTTATGATGACATAATTTTCGGTGCATCACTTGTCAATAGTGCACAAATAATGGGATTTACTGTATGGACAAAACCCAAAACCAGTGAAGTTGGCACGTTGTTTAATTCGTAAATAAAAACAGAATACAATAATGTTCTACTTAAATTCAATTGAATAGACTGCAAAGACAAGATATTTAATGTTCGAACTGGGAAACATTTTTTTTTTTTTTTTTGCAGATAATCATTAACTTAGAATTTAATGGCAGAAACACATTGCAAACAAGTTGCATTTTTACCACTGTGTTACATGGCCTTTCCTTTTAACAACAGTCCGGGGTCTCAATTGTGGTATTTTAGGCTTTATTATGCGCCACACATTTTCAATGGGAGACAGGTCTGGAACTACAGGCAGGCAAGTCTAGTACGCGTACTCTTTTACAATGAAGCCACGCTGTTGTAACATGTGGCTTGGCATTGTCTTGCTGAAATAAGCAGGGGCGTCCATGATAATGTTGCTTGGATAGAAACTGATGTATGTACCTTTCAGCATTAATGGTGCCTTCACAGATGTGTAAGTTACCCATGCCTTGGGCACTAATACACCCCCATACCATCACTGATCAATCAATCAATCAATGTTTACTTATATAGCCCTAAATCACTAGTGTCTCAAAGGGCTGCACAAACCACTACGACACATAAGGGCAAGGAAAACTCACACCCAGTGGGACGTCGGTGACAATGATGACCCATGTAGTGCACATTGCTATGATAATGTCGCTAACCTAGCAGGACGTTAAAATCTAATGTTAGCATGTAGATAATGTTAGCATGTAGATCACATAGCTAGGCTAGTGTCGTTAACCTAGCATGAAGTTAAAATATAATGTTAGCATGTAACTTACATAGCTATGTTAGTGTTACTAACCTAGCGTGATGTTAAAATCTAATGTTTGCATGTAGCTCACATAGCTAGGCTAGTGTTACTAACATAGGGTGATGTTAAAAAATTATTTTAGCATGGAGCTGACATAGCTATGCTAGTTGTACTAACCTAGCGTGATGTTAAAAATTCACATTAACATGTAGTGCACATAGCTATGATAATGTCGCTAACCTAGCAGGACGTTAAAATCTAATGTTAGCATGTAGATAATGTTAGCATGTAGATCACATAGCTAGGCTAGTGTCGTTAACCTAGCATGAAGTTAAAATATAATGTTAGCATGTAACTTACATAGCTATGTTAGTGTTACTAACCTAGCGTGATGTTAAAATCTAATGTTTGCATGTAGCTCACATAGCTAGGCTAGTGTTACTAACATAGGGTGATGTTAAAAAATTATTTTAGCATGGAGCTGACATAGCTATACTAGTTGTACTAACCTAGCGTGATGTTAAAAATTCACATTAACATGTAGTGCACATAGCTATGATAATGTCGCTAACCTAGCAGGACGTTAAAATCTAATGTTAGCATGTAGATAATGTTAGCATGTAGATCACATAGCTAGGCTAGTGTCGTTAACCTAGCATGAAGTTAAAATATAATGTTAGCATGTAACTTACATAGCTATGTTAGTGTTACTAACCTAGCGTGATGTTAAAATCTAATGTTTGCATGTAGCTCACATAGCTAGGCTAGTGTTACTAACATAGGGTGATGTTAAAAAATTATTTTAGCATGGAGCTGACATAGCTATACTAGTTGTACTAACCTAGCGTGATGTTAAAAATTCACATTAACATGTAGTGCACATAGCTATGATAATGTCGCTAACCTAGCAGGACGTTAAAATCTAATGTTAGCATGTAGATAATGTTAGCATGTAGATCACATAGCTAGGCTAGTGTCGTTAACCTAGCATGAAGTTAAAATATAATGTTAGCATGTAACTTACATAGCTATGTTAGTGTTACTAACCTAGCGTGATGTTAAAATCTAATGTTTGCATGTAGCTCACATAGCTAGGCTAGTGTTACTAACATAGGGTGATGTTAAAAAATTATTTTAGCATGGAGCTGACATAGCTATGCTAGTTGTACTAACCTAGCGTGATGTTAAAAATTCACGTTAACATGTAGTGCACATAGCTATGATAATGTTGCTAACCTAGCAGGACGTTAAAATCTAATGTTAGCATGTAGATAATGTTAGCATGTAGATAATGTTAGCATGTAGATCACATAGCTAGGCTAGTGTTGTTAACCTAGTATGAAGTTAAAATATAATGTTAGCATGTAACTTACATAGCTATGTTAGTGTTACTAACCTAGCGTGATGTTAAAATCTAATGTTTGCATGTAGCTCACATAGCTAGGCTAGTGTTACTAACATAGGGTTATGTTAAAAAATTATTTTAGCATGGAGCTGACATAGCTATGCTAGTTGTACTAACCTAGCGTGATGTTAAAAATTCACGTTAACATGTAGTGCACATAGCTATGATAATGTTGCTAACCTAGCAGGACGTTAAAATCTAATGTTAGCATGTAGATAATGTTAGCATGTAGATCACATAGCTAGGCTAGTGTCGTTAACCTAGCATGAAGTTAAAATATAATGTTAGCATGTAACTTACATAGCTATGTTAGTGTTACTAACCTAGCGTGATGTTAAAATCTAATGTTTGCATGTAGCTCACATAGCTAGGCTAGTGTTACTAACATAGGGTGATGTTAAAAAATTATTTTAGCATGGAGCTGACATAGCTATGCTAGTTGTACTAACCTAGCGTGATGTTAAAAATTCACGTTAACATGTAGTGCACATAGCTATGATAATGTTGCTAACCTAGCAGGACGTTAAAATCTAATGTTAGCATGTAGATCACATAGCTAGGCTAGTGTTGTTAACCTAGTATGAAGTTAAAATATAATGTTAGCATGTAACTTACATAGCTATGTTAGTGTTACTAACCTAGCGTGATGTTAAAATCAAATGTTTGCATGTAGCTCACATAGCTATGCTAGTGTTACTAACATAGGGTGATGTTAAAAATTCACGTTAACATGTAGTGCACATAGCTATGATAATGTTGCTAACATAGCGTGACGTTATATTCTAATTTTAGCAGATGCTGGCTTTTCAACTTTGCGCCTAGAACAATACTGATGGTTATTTTCCTTTTCGGTTCGGAAAACACGACGTCCACAGTTTCCGAAAACAATTTCAAATGTGGACTCGTCAGACCACAGAACACTTTTCCACTTTGCAGCAGTCCATCTTAGATGAGCTCGGGTCCAGCGAAGTCGGTGGAGTTTCTGGGTGGTGTTGATAAATGGCTTTCGCTTTGCACAGTAGAGTTTTAACTTGCACTTACAGATGTAGCGACCAACTGTAGTTACTGACAGTGGTTTTCTGAAGTGTTCCTGAACCCATGTGGTGATATCCTTTACACACTGATGTCGCTTTTTGATGCAGTACCGCCTGAGGGACCGAAGGTCCGTAAGATCATCGCTTACGTGCAGGGATTTCTCCAGATTCTCTGAAACTTTTGATGATATTAGGGACCGTAGATGGTGAAATCCCTAAATTCCTTTCAATAGCTCGTTGTTCTTAAACTGTTCGACCATTGGTTCACAAAGTGGTGACCCTCACCTCATCCTTGTTGGTGAACGACTGAGCATTTCATGGAAGCTGCTTTTTAATACCCAACCTGTTCCCAATGAGCCTGTTCACCTGTGGGACGTTCCAAATAAGTGTTTGATGAGCATTCCTCAACTTTCTCAGTCTTTTTTGCCACTTGTGCTAGCTTTTTTTGAAACATGTTGCAGGCATCAAATTCCGAAAGAGCTAATATTTGCAAAAAATGAAGTTTTCCAGTTCCAACATTAAATATTTTGTCTTTGCAGTCAATTCAATTGAATATAGGGTGAGAAGGATTTGCAAATCATTGTATTCTGTTTTTATTTTCGATTTACCCAACGTGCCAACTACAATATTATTTTACCATAAAATTTACAGTAGAAATGGTCATTTTACCTTAAAATTGTAGTGATTGAGCATCC
The DNA here is from genome assembly GCF_033978795.1 of Nerophis ophidion. NCBI lineage: Eukaryota > Metazoa > Chordata > Actinopteri > Syngnathiformes > Syngnathidae > Nerophis > Nerophis ophidion. The sequence continues at coordinate 30,243,839 of NC_084638.1, read as the reverse complement.
AGTTTTTGTTAGGGTTTCTTTGCATAAAAATAAGGTTGCGGTTTTCACAGTGCATTACTATAAATGTAAAAATGGTAAAACTGTTTTTTTTTTTTTGGACAGTAGGGTTCTGAAGACTGGGCTGTTTAAAAAAATATACATTTTCATGTTTACAGTGTATAATTTGATGGATAAATTGCTTCGAAATCATAAGGCCAAGTAGATATTTAAGTATGTTTTTACCCTAAAAATGTTTCAAATGCATGATAATATTATATCTGTTGCATCATTAGATAAATTAAGTTTAAAAGATGTATAATTGGTGGTATAGCTCAATCGATAGAGTGGCCAGCAACTTGAGGGTTCCAGGTTCGATCCCCGCTTCCGCCATCCTAGTCACTGCCGCTGTGTCCTTGGGCAAGACACTTTACCCACCTGCTCTCAGTGCCACCCACATTGGTTTAAATGTAACTTAGATATTGGGTTTCACTATGTAAAAGCGCTTTGAGTCACTAGAGAAAAGCGCTATATAAATATAATTCACTTCACTAAAATTCATTTTTTTCCTGTCAAAATAAAAAAAGAAAGAAAAACTAATTTATTGATGCATTTTATTTCCAGGCTTCCATGGGCCGTGTAAAAATGATGTGGCGGGCCAGATCTACAATGAGCTGTCAACCCACACACACAGCGCTTAAAGCGGAAACAGTGTGGAGACAGAAGAAGGGGAATGGCTTCAAAACTAACGATAAAGGCAAAACTATACACACTGAAGCGCTGCTCTGCGTTACAAAAATGTATTTTGATGCTTTTCTGAATAAAGGAGACCACAAAAAATGGCATTATTGGCTTTATTTTAACCAAAAAATCTTACCGGACATTAAACATATGTTTGTTATCATATAATTGTCCTTAAATAAAATAGTGAACTTGTCTTTTAGTCGTAAGTAAACAAACAAAGTCTCCTAATTAGTCTGCTGACATATTCAGTCACGTATCGTGTCGTTTATCATTTTATTATGTTGTCAACATTATGAGGGACAGACTGTAAAAAATTATTACTAATCCACTTGTTCATTTACTGTTAATAACAGCTTGTTTTCTGTTTATACATGTTCTATCTACACTTCTGTTAAAATGTAATAATCACGTATTCTTCTCTTGTTTTGATACTTTACATTAGTTTTGGACGATACCACAAATTTGGGTATCGATCCGATACCAATTAGTTACTGTATCAGACACAAAGGCCTCGTGTGTCCAGGGACATATTTCCTGAGTTTACAAACATAATGTACATTTTTTTAAAACAAAAGATTTTGTGACGCCAAAAAATATCGATGTAATCATAGTAGTATTGACTAGATATGCTCCTGTACTTGGTATCATCACAGTGGATGTTAGTTGTAGATCCACCCATGGTGTTTGTTTACATTTTGACGCCGGTGAGCTACGTTGTGTACTCCTCATCCTGCAGTGATATTAGTACTTGAAAGAAACTTACTTTATTTGTCGCCATGGAGATTTAGAAGTAGCTACAACACTGCGGGTGGACTTTAGCCGCTAGCTAGCGAGCTAACCATGTCTTAAAGCACCTCTTCCTGAGGGCGTTTCAGTGTTATAGCTTCACCTGTATCGTTAGTTTTTAAGCCAAAATGCGTCCGTTCTCCCTTTTCGGTCCACACACTGTGTCTGCTTGTAAGTACTCTGTGATTGTGCGCTGCCGAACATGCTCTTCTGCTTGTAAACCAGCAATGACAGGACGTTTGACGACAGGGGTGGGGGACCAGTACTTTTTAGAGGTGGTATAGAACCGAATATGATTCATTAGTATCGCGGTACTATACTAGTACCGGTATACAGTACAACACTAGTATGGCGACAACACTATTTGCGACTTTGGCATCATCAATGAAATATTCTCATACGTCTTGAACTTCAAGCTTGTTGTGTCACACTGCGGTTATCTCAGGAAGTAAGTAGACAGACAGTTCACACACACACACACACACACACACACACACACACACACACACACACACACACACACACACACACACACACACACACACACACACACAGCTATTTACGAGCGGAATAGCAGCAAGTGAAGTGCATACATCCTACTGTGCAGAGCATGTAACCATTTTACATTGTTGAAAGTTATGATTCATTACGCACAAATGTGGGAATTGATCTCAGTTCCTTTAGCCGTGTGAAGTTGGCCCCCGTTTTTAGAATAGAATAGAATAGAATAGAATAGAGTTTTATTGTCATTATTGCAATGAACAGGTTCAAAGAACAACGGAATTGGAGCAGCTCCTCCTAAGGTGCATATACAATATTTTTGTTGCAAATATTCACATAACACTGCCATTCATTTGTGCTGCTTTTATATGTTGTAGGGATTTTGCCTTATAGTTATTGGTTTTATTGAAATTTAATAACGTTTATGTTATGTTATTAGGGATGGCGTGGCGCAGTGGGAGAGTGGCCGTGCGCAACCCGAGGGTCACTGGTTCAAATCCCACCTAGAACCAACCTCGTCACGTCCGTTGTGTCCTGAGCAAGACACTTCACCCTTGCTCCTGATGGGTTCTGGTTGGCGCCTTGCATGGCAGCTCCCTCCATCGGTGTGTGAATGTGTGTGTGAATGGGTAAATGTGGAAGTAGTGTCAAAGCGCTTTGAGTACCTTGAAGGTAGAAAAGCGCTATACAAGTACAACCCATTTATCATTTATTTATAACATACCCTGTACCTTATCAATATATATATATATATATATATATATATATATATATATATACAAACCCTGTTTCCATATGAGTTAAGAAATTGTGTTAGATGTAAATATAAACGGAATACAATGATTTGTAAATCCTTTTCAACCCATATTCAGTTGAATGCACTACAAAGACAACATATTTGATGTTCAAACGCATAAACTTTATTTTTTTTTTGCAAATAATAATCAAATTACAATTTCATGTCTGCAACACGTGCCAAAGTAGTTGGGAAAGGGCATGTTCACCAATGTGTTACATCACCTTTTCTTATAACAACACTCAATAAACATTTGGGAACTGAGGAAACTAATTGTTGAAGCTTTGAAAGTGGAATTCTTTCCCATTCTTGTTTTATGTAGAGCTCTGCTGTTGTATTTTACGCTTCATAATGTGCCACGCATTTTCGATGGGAGACATGTCTGGACTACAGGCAGGCCAGGTAAGTACCCGCACTCTTTTTTTTACGAAGCCATGCTGTTGTAACAGTTGTCTTAATGAAATAAGCAGGGGCGTCCATGATAACGTTGCTTGGATGACAACATATGTTGATCCAAATCCTGTATGTACCTTTCAGCATTAATGGTGCCTTCACAGATGTGTAAGTTACCCATGCCTTGGGCACTAATACACCCCCATACCATCACAGATGCTGGCTTCTGAACTTTGCGCCTATAACAATCCGTATGGTTATTGTCCTCTTTGTTCTGGAGGACACCACGTCCTCTGTTTCCAAATATAATTTGAAATGTGGACTCGTCAGACCACAGAACACCTTTCCACTTTGCATCAGTCCATCTTAGGTGAGCTCGGGCCCAGCCAAGCCGGCAGCGTTTCAGGATATTGTTGATAAATGGGTTTGGCGTTGCATAGTAGAGTTTTAACTTGCACTTAGAGATGTAGCGACAAACTGTAGTTACTGACAGTGGTTTTATGAAGAGTTCCTGAGCCCATGTGGTGATATCCTTTACACACTGATGTCGGTTTTTGATGCAGTACCACCTGAGGGATCAAAAGTCCGTAATATCATTGCTTACGTGCAGTGATGCCTCCAGATTCGCTGAACTTTTTGATGATTTTACAGACCGTAGATGGTAAAATCCCTAAATTCCTTGCAATAGCTCGTTGAGAAATGTTGTTCTAAAACTGTTCGACAATTTGCTTACAAATTAGTGACCCTCACCCCATCCTTGTTTGTGAATTACTTACCTTTCATGGAAGCTGCTTTTATACCCAATCATGACACCCACCTGTTCCCAAGTAGCTTGCACAGCTATAGGAAGTTCCATATAAATGTTTAATGAGCATTCCTCAAATTTATCAGTATTTATTGCCACCTTTCCCAACTTCTTCCTCACGTCTTGCCGGCATCAAATTCTAAAGTTAATGATTATTTGTAAAAAAAAAAAATGTTTATCAGTTTGAACATCAAATATGTTGTCTTTGTAGCATATTCAACTGAATATGGGTTGAAAATGATTTGCAAATCATTGTATTCCGTTTTTATTTACATCTAACACAATTTCCCAACTCAAATGGAAACGGGGTTTGTATATATCTATCTATCTATATCTATATATATATATATATATATATATATATATATATATATATATATATATATATATATATATATATATATATATAATAATCATGATGTGCAACTGCTCATGTTTTTGTTGTTGTTATACAGTATGTATTATGAAACCGGTTTTTCTGCCCTCTCGGCCAGGATTCTTGTAAAAGTGATCTTAATCTCGAGGAGTTTTTACCTGGTTAAATACAGAACAGCCAACATAACCCTGTCAACATTTCCCCAAATTACTTGTCCCCATATGTGCTGCAATTATTAATTTTTTCATTCATGAAAGCTTTTTAAAAAAATCTTGTAACATGTTATTATTCATAAATAGCCCCCAAGATGCTGGCTTTTTAAATTTGCGCCGAGAACAATCCGGATGGTGCTTTTCCTCTTTGTTCCGGAGAATACGACATTCACAGTTTCCAAAAACAATTTGAAATGTGGACTCGTCAGACCACAGGACACTTTTCCGCTTTGCATCAGTCCATCTTAGATGAGCTCGGGCCCAGCGAAGCCGGCGGCGTTTCTGGGTGTTGTTGATAAATGGCTTTCGCTTTGCATATTAGAGTTTTAACTTGCACTTACAGATGTAGCGAAGAACTGTAGTTACTGACAGTGGTTTTCTGAAGTGTTCCTGAACCCATGTGGTGATATCCTTTACACACTGATGCAGTACCGCCTGAGGAATCAAAAGTCCGTAATGTAATCGCTTACGTGCAGCGATTTCTCTAGATTCTCTGAAACTGTTGATGATATAACGGATCATAGATGGTGAAATCCCTAAATTCCTTGCAAAAGCTGGTTGAGAAATGTTGCTCTCAAGCTGTTAGACAATTTGCTCACGCATTTGTTCACAAAGTGGTGACCCTCGCCCCATCCTTGTTTGTGAACGACTAAGCATTTCACGGAAGCTGCTTTTGTACCCAATCATGGCACCCACCTGTTCCGAATTAGCCTGTTCACCTGTGGTATGTTTCAAATAAGTGTTTGATGAGCATTCCTCAACTTTCTCAATCTTTTTTGCCACTTCTGCCAGCTTTTTTGGAAACACGTCGCAGGCATCAAATTCCAAATGAGCTAATATTTGCAAAAAAAATAAGGTTTTCCAGTTTGCACGTTAAAGTATCTTGTCTACAGGACTGCAATGTTTTGGTGGCAAATTTGCATCATTTGTAATTAGAGTGTCAAGTTGAGTTTGTGACGAACCCCAAGATGCAGAGAAGGCGGCAGGCATTGCGTAGGAAAACATGATTTAATCTTTAAAAATGAAAAAACACAAATCAGGAACTAGGAACAGCCAAACTGGAAAACGGGAAACGGGATCCAGCAAACAGGAACTAGCAACAAAAAGACAGCACGCTGCAAACAGCTACAGGTTCTACGACAAGCATTAATGACATTGACAGGTAGTGGTGACAAGAGGTAACGACAACAATCCAGCCTTGACTGGAGGACAAAGCAGGTTTAAAATAGGAGCGGGCTGATTGACACCAGGTGTGGCCAGGTGCCTATCAGCCGCAGCTGAGGGGAAACAGCGCTCAGGGAGAAAAGCAGGAAATGACCAAAATAAAAGCGCTGACAGGAAACAAAGACATACACAGAGGAAAAACTAAAACAAAACCAAACTGTCAGGGACAAGGCTGACATAGAGATGTCCGATAATGGCTTTTTTGTAGATATTCCGATATTGTCCAACTCTTAATTACCGATTCCGATATCAACCGATACCGATATATACAGTTGTGGAATTAACGCATAAGGATGCCTAATTTTGTTGTGATGCCCCGCTGGATGCATTAAACAATGTAACAAGGTTTTACAAAATAAATCAACTCAAGTTATGGAAAAAAAAATGCTAACATGGCACTGCCATATTTATTATTAAAGTCACAAAGTGCATTTTTTTTTTTTAACATGCCACAAAACTGCCGCTTGGAATTTGGGACATGCGCTCCCTGAGAGAGCACGAGGACGTTGAGGTGGGCGGGGTTGAGGTGTGTGTGTGTTTGTGTGTGTGTGTGTGGGGGGTAGCGGGGGGTGTATATTGTAGCGTCCCAGAAGAGTTAGTGCTTCAAGGGGTTCTGGGTATTTGTTCTGTTGTGTTACGGTGTGGATGTACTCCCGAAACGTGTTTATCGTTCTTGTTTGGTGTGGGTTCACAGTGTGGCGCATATTTGTAACAGTGTTAAAGTTGTTTATACGGCCACCCTCAGTTTGACCTGTATGGCTGTTGACCAAGTATGCCTTGCATTCACTTGTGTGTGTGAAAAGCCGTAGATATTATGTGATTGGGCCGGCATGCAAAGGCAGTGCCTTAAAATATTGTTGTCTGGGTGGAAATCGGGAGAAATTCGGGAGAATGGTTGCCCCGGGAGATTTTCGGGAGGGGCACTGAAATTCGGGGGTCTCCCGGGAAAATCGGGAGGGGTGGCAAGTATGACTGGGAGACGCAACTACTCCGTACATGTACAGCTCCGTACAGCGGCGTTTTAAAAAGTCATAAATTTTACTTATTCAAACCGATACCGATAAAGTCCAATATTAAATTTTAAAGCATTTATCGGCCGATAATATCGGCAGTCCGATATTATCGGACATCTCTATTTTTGATATTTGCAAGAACATGTTTACAACTGGGAGGAGCCCACAGCAGCCCCTGGAACTCGTTTAAAAAAAGCGATACAGGTTTTGTCATGTCAGATTTTTTAATTAAAAAGGACTTTTCACTAGAGGGTTAGGAAAACAAGCATCAAACTGAATCTAATCAAAGCAAACTATAACCTGCTCCCCAAAAACGTACAACAATTATTCTCAAAAAAAGAGAAGAAATGCAACATTGGAGAAAAATGTACAAACCCCGTTTCCATATGAGTTGGGAAATTGTGTTAGATGTAAATATAAACGGAATACAATGATTTGCAAATCATTTTCAACCCATATTCAGTTGAATGCGCTACAAAGACAACATATTTGATGTTAAAACTGATAAACATTTTTTTTTTGCAAATAATAATTAACTTTTGATGCCAGCAACACGTGACAAAGAAGTAGGAAAGGTGGCAATAAATACTGATAAAGTTGAGGAATGCTCCTCAAACACTTATTTGGAAAATCCCACAGGTGTGCAGGCTAATTGGGAACAGGTGGGTGCCAGAATTGGGTATAAAAGCAAATTCCACGAAATGCTAAGTAATTCACAAACAAGGATGTAAGCAAATTGTCGAACAGTTTTAGAACAACATTTCTCAACGAGCTATTGCAAGGAATTTAGGGATTTTACCATCTACGGTCCGTAAAATCATCAAAAGGTTCAGAGAATCTGGAGAAATCACTGCACGTAAGCCATGATATTGCAGACCTACGAGCCCTCAGGTGGTACTGCATCAAAAACCGACATCAGTGTGTAAAGGATATCACCACATGGGTTCAGGAACACTTCAGAAAACCACTGTCAGTAATTACAGTTGGTTGCTACCTCTGTAAATGCAAGTTAAAACGCTACTATGCAAAGCGAAAACTATTTATCAACAACACCCAGGAACGCCGCTGGCTTAGCTGGGCCTTAGCTCATCTAAGATGGACTGATGCAAAGTGGAAAAGTGTTCTGTGGTCTGACGAGTCCACATTTCAAATTATATTTGGAAACTGGACGTGGTGTCCTCTGGAACAAAGAGGAAAATAACCATCCGGATTGTTATAGGCGCAAAGTTGAAAAGCCAGCATCCGTGATGGTATGGGGGTGTATTAGTGCCCAAGGCATGGGTAACTTACACATCTGTGAAGGCACCATTAATGCTGAATGGTCCATACAGGTTTTGGAGCAACATATGTTGTCATCCAAGCAATTTTTTACACTAGCATTTTAGCTAATTTTGTATGTTTAAACCTAAGAATCGTGGATTTTAATACTTGGCACCATCTTAGAAGTATACTAACTTCTCCCATTTTAGCATGCTACCATTTTATGCTAACATTTTTACAAAATGTCATCCCCATAAACCCAAAAACAAGGACTTTCGATACTTGGTGCCATCTTAATAGTATGCTTATGTTATCATTCTAACATTTTATGCTACCCTTTTTGCAAATTGTGTTCATATAAACCTAAAAATCATAACTTTCAATACTTGGTGTCATCTTAGTACGCTATTGTTTCTTATGTTATTAGCGTGCTAACATTTTATGCCAGCATTTTTACTAATTACATTTGTATTAGCCTAAAGTACATAGCTTTTGATACTTGGCGCCATCGTGGAAGTATGCTAACCTCTCCCATATTAGCATCTTACCATTTTATACTAGCATTTTTAGAAATTTCATCCGTATGAACCTAAAAAATTGTGGATTTTGCCTTGTAGCGCCATCTTACGAATTTGTTAACTTTTACTACGTTGGCATGCTAACCTTTTATGCTACCATATTTTCGCAAATTCTGTCCGTGTAAAAATTAAAATCCTGGCTTTCGATACAAGCCGCCATCTTAGAAGTAACTCGTCCTATGTTGTCATGCTAACACTAAGAGACTGCAACATTTTATGCTCGCAGTTTAGCTTAATTTGATCATTTAAACCTATAATTCATGGATTTTGAGACATTTCTCCATCTTGCAAGTGTACTAATTATTCCCATTATAACATGCTAATGTTCTATGCTACCTTTTTAACCTAAGAGGTTCACAGCACAGACAGCAGGCCCATCAAAACTCCTGTGGGAAGTTTCTACTATATTGAAATCATCTTATATGCTTAAACATTGGCCACAAACTGTTAAAAAAAAAAAAAAAAATTTGCCAGTGATATATTGAAATCATTTTGCATGGTGCTAACGTTAGCATGCACATTTCTTACACTAGCATTTTAGCTAAGTTTGTATGTTTAAACCTAAGAATCGTGGATTTTAATACTTGGCACCATCTTAGAAGTATACTAACTTCTCCCATTTTTGCATGCTACCATCTTATGCTAGCATTTTTACAAAATGTCATCCGTAAAGACCTAAAAAACAGGACTTTCGATGCATGGCGACTTCTTAGAAATATGCTTATGTTTCTTATGTTATCATGCTAACATTTTATGCTAGCCTTTTTGCAAATTGTGTTCGTATAAACCTAAAAATCATAACTTTCAATACTTGGTGTCATCTTAGAAGTATGCTATTGTTTCTTATGTTATTAGCATGCTAACATTTTATGCCAGCATTTTTACTAATTACATTTGTATAAGCCTAAAATGCATGGCTTTTGATACTTGGCGCCATCTTGGAAGTATGCTAACCTCTCCCATATTAGCATCTTACCATTTTATACTAGCATTTTTAGAAATTTCATCCGTATGAACCTAAAAATTCTTGGATTTTGACTCGTAGCGCCATCTTGCGAATTTTTTTTTACTTTTACTACGTTAGCATGCTTACCTTTTATGCTAGCATATTTTTGCAAATTGTGTCCGTGTAAACATTAAAATCGTGCCTTTTGGTACGAGTCGCCATCTTAGAAGTAACTCGTCCTATGTCATAATGCTAACATTAAGAGATTGCAATGTTTTATGCTAGCATTCTAGCTAAATTTGATCATTTAAACCTATAATTCATTGGTTTTGGGACATTTCTCCATCTTGCAAGTATACTAATTATTCCCATTATAACATGCTAATGTTCTATGCTACCTTTTTAACCTAAGAGGTTCACAGCACAGACAGCAGGCCCATCAAAACTCCTGTGGGAAGTTTCTACTATATTGAAATCATCTTATATGCTTAAAAATTGGCCAGAAACTGTTAAAAAAAAAAAAAAAATTGTGCCAGTGATATATTGAAATCATTTTGCATGGTGCTAACGTTAGCATGCAAATTTTTTACACTAGCATTTTAGCTTATTATTGTATGTTTAAACCTAAGAATCGTAGATTTTAATACTTGGCACCATCTTAGAAGTATACTAACTTCTCCCATTTTCGCATGCTACCATCTTATGCTAGCATTTTTACAAAATGTCATCCGTAAAGACCTAAAAAACAGGACTTTCGATGCATGGCGCCTTCTTAGAAATATGCTTATGTTTCTTATGTTATCATGCTAACATTTTATGCTAGCCTTTTTGCAAATTGTGTTCGTATAAACCTAAAAATCATAACTTTCAATACTTGGTGTCATCTTAGAAGTATGCTATTGTTTCTTATGTTATTAGCATGCTAACATTTTATGCCAGCATTTTTACTAATTACATTTGTATAAGCCTAAAATGCATGGCTTTTGATACTTGGCGCCATCTTGGAAGTATGCTAATCTCTCCCATAATAGCATCTTACCATTTTATACTAGCATTTTCAGAAATGTCATCCGTATGAACCTAAGAATCGTGGATTTTGACTCATAGCGCCATTTTACGAGTTTGTTAACTTTATTATGTTAGCATGCTAACCTTTTATGCTAGCATATTTTCGCAAATTGTGTCCGTGTAAACATTAAAATTGTGCCTTTCGGTACGAGTCGCCATCTTAGAAGTAACTCGTCCTATGCTATCATGCTAACATTAAGAGATTGCAACGTTTTATGCTCGCATTTTAGCTTAATTTAATAATTTGATTTATATAATATGTTATATATATATATGTGTGGGAAAAATCACAAGACTACTTCATCTCTACAGAACTGTTTCATGAGGGGTTCCCTCAATCATCAGGAGATATTTAGAAAATTAGAAAAAAACCCTGTCGATTGAGGGAACCCCTCATGAAACAGTTCTGTAGAGATGAAGTAGTTTTGTGATTTTTTTCCCACACATACATATATTGCGCTCTACTACGGTATCGAGCACTATTCTCTGGATCATCTAATTAAGATATATATATATATTAATTATATAAAATTATATAATATTTAATTTAATATTCATGGGTTTTGGGACATGTCTCCATTTTGCAAGTATACCAATTGTTCCCATTATAACATACTAACATTTTTTGCTACCTTTTTAACTAAAGAGGTTCACAGCTCAGACAGCAGGCCCATCAAAACTCCCCTGGGAATTTTCTACTGTATTGAAAACATCTTATATGCGTAACAATGGGCCACAAGAGCAATGTGACAGACCATAAATAAAACAAACATATATGACAAATAAAAAAATAAACGTGTTGAACATGTTTTTCTTTATCACGGCAACGGTTGTCAATCCCAGTGGTGTCATTGTTGGATTTGACTTTACTTAGTCCTTATTGTGATTGCCAGTTGAATATCCCTGCGCTGAAGCAGGTCGGTCAAAGAAATACAACAACAATACTACGTGGAAGAGAAAATTGCACGTCAGTGGTGGGTGTGCCCACGGTGCAGGCTGGCAGCAATCATGCTATCTAAAAACGACAGCAAAAACCCGCAAAACCGGTTCATATAAACCATCTTTAAAGTGCATGTATTATTTGATGAACTCGATCAAATGAGAGATGTCGGCCGGGCTATCAAACCCCACCCTGACCCTTGTTGCCGACATGACATCATCACTTCAGCGTCTACGTGCTTCAGTGCTGCAATAAAACTGCCACAGAGCTCATTCTCTGAAGGTCTTCGTTTCTGCTAAATCACATGACCTGCCGCTGCTCGCGCTCACCGGCAGGCGGCGTCTCCCCCTGTGCAAAGGGCGGCCGGGTCAGGTGGTTTCTCAGAAACGCTCGTCTTAGCCGTAAAATCCTCTGCCTGCTCAACCTCCCTCTTCCCCCACAAACAATGCAAAAAAAAAAAAAAGCCCCTAAATAAACCTTTTGAAGACTTCTAGTCTAGACTTCTAGTTTAAAAAAAGGATGTACAATCCAAAATATTTGCATGATAAAGTTCTTCACCATCACTTTTAGTCTGTATTAACACATATTCTGCACTGAATCATTATATTACTACTCTGCAAAAAAAAGAGAGGACAAAATATGACTTTAAAAAATACTAAAATATAGTAAAATGATCCGTGCATGCAGATAGATAATTTCACTTCACACGACTTCCTAAATTAAGATGATCTAGAAATGAACTTTGACGCTAGAAATAAGTATTTTATTCTAAAAACATGCTTTGTTCAACCTGCAATCCTGAAATGGAGCATCCAAGGGATTAAGCAGACTCTTTAAACCAGATTTTGCGCCGATTGATACTGAAATATTGTAATAAAAATTGCACTTCAATAAATATTGAACATCTTGAAGTGCAGTTGTTCCCTAATTGGAAAAACTGGGTTTGTTTTGTTGTTTTTTTGTTGCCAATTGCAATCGCATGCATCTTTTAAAATGCCTTTAGACATCTTATTTAATGCCTTTTAATGCCATTTAGAGCAATTTTCGCAAATCCATTTAATGATTTGATACCGCCTATACAAGATTTTTATGCTCTAATATCAAAAATTCTGTACTTTTGATACTTTAGTTCAGGGGTGTCCAAACCTTTTACACCAGGAGCCATATACTGAAGAGTCAAAGTATGCATGCCCATATTGATATTTTTTTTTATTAAAAAAAAAAATGCAATAAACAGTTAGCTCTGTATTATACTTATATTATTAATTATTAATTAGAGCATTTCAGCTTTTTCTCACTACATACTGATAATTTTTTTTCTTCAATTATAAAAACAATTAAGAAGTATAAAAACAATTTTCTTCAGTTGAAATAATTCCGAAGTACAAAAATATTTTTTTCAATAAAAAACAGTAGAAAAACAATTTTCTGCGAGTACCAAAAAAAAAATCCCAAATATGAAAAATGTTCTTCAATTAAATAAATGTTCCGCTAGTATATAAACTTTTTTCTTCGATTAAAAAATAATTCTCACGTAAAAAAACAATTTTCTGCATGTAAAAAAATTGTTCAGAAAAATTTAAAAAAACGTCTTTAATTAAAATACAATAAAAAAAATGGTTTCAAGTAAGAAACAATTCACAAGTATACAGTAAGTAATATATAAGTTGTAAAACTATTTTAAGCAGGTAAAAAAACATTATTTTGTATAAAAAATATTTTCTTGAAATAACAAAACGGTTCACTAGTATAAAAACAATTTTCTTTAATTAAAAAAATCAATTCACAGGTAAAAAAAAAGATTTCCTTCAATTAAAAAAACCTATTTGCAAGTATGTAAACAATTTTCTTAAATCAGCAAAAATTATCCACAAGTATAAAACGTTTTTTTTTTTTCAATTTAAAAAATTATTTGCATGCATGAAAAAAAAAATTCAGGGAGTTTTTGCTCTTTTTTCTTACATTTTTACCGTTTTTTTCCCTGTGTAAGAATACAAAAAAAAAAAAATTATACTATTGTGTAACTGCATAACCTGGTTTGTCAACAATTATGCCTGCACGAAAATATTAATGTTCAATTACGAATATAACAGCGTTTATGGTTGTAATATCTTATTTTATTTCAAGAGCCTCTAATATTTAAGCTCAGGGATGTCTAAACTTATTCCACCAAGGGCCGCATTATGAATATACATACATATGTGTATATATGCATACATACATACATGTATATGCAACAATGAGGGTGTTTAAATATTGGAAACTTCGTAGTGAACTTCAACCAATATAATAACAGGGTTTCTGCAGGTATCAACAAATCTAATGTAATACTTGTTAATGCAACTTAAAACAATTTGAACAATTTATTATAATAGTCAAAAGCATACAATTGTCTGTATAGAAAAACTTGTAAGCATTTGACAACAATCAACTTGAATAGTTAACGGTTTACAATAAATGTGGCCAAATTAAGCACTAATGTAATCATACTGCAAGAAATGATTTCAAATGCAATAAACATATTTTTCATTACTGTATTCTTTTTACTAATGCAATTGGAAGCTCAATAAAATAATGTCCTAAATACGTAAACAAACATAAAATCTGTTAGCAAATATCTTGAAGTGTAGCTGTTCCCTAATAGTAAAAACTGGGTTTGTGTTGTTGTTTTTTTGTTGCCGATTGCAATCGCATGCATTTTTTAAAATGCCTTTAGACGTCGTATTTAATGCCTTTTAGTGCCATTCAGAGTAATTCTCACCAATCCATTTAATGACTTTAATGACCCGAATAATCATAACCATCGTTTTTAATAAGGCGTGTTATTGGAAATTTAACTTATTTGCTTTGTCAGCACAGAGCCGGGATGTTTTGACCATTATCACATAGATCAGACTTTTTTAATTTTTGAATAAACACATTCAAGTGTGCCTAATGAGGGGGGATAAGCAGCACAAAAGGTGTCGTCCGCATTTAACGACCGTTTATGTGAAGACATATTCTTACAGTGTGTGCAGCCGTGCTTGTAGGTATAAGAAGATCAAACCCGCCTTAGGTGCAAAGCCTTCCATCCCGCTGTGGAACATTCCACGTGAGAGCAAAACGGTTCTAAGGAAGCTAATTATCTTAAAATGCCAGGAGGGTGACACATCTGGGATTGCTCGCGGGCCAAAAAACTAACTGTTGTGCTGTCATGGCAGGTACCACCTCGTTGTTTCGTTTGCAGAGAAGACATGCTGGGTGTATGAGAGAGGATTCAAGCACTAAAGAGTTACTTTGGGAATGTATAAACATGGGGGGACAGAGGGGTATAAAGACAGATACACTTCCTGTGTCCACATTCCTTTTACATACACTAATCAGCATTTAGTTTGCTTTGCATTTGACGCCATCTAGCGGTTCTTTTTGGTACATGTGCAGTTGAAATTTCTAGAGCAGGGGTGTCAAACTCAAATACAGAGTGGGCCAAAATTTTAAACGGAACAAATTGACCGTTTAATAGGGACCCAAACAAGTTTTGCATTGAATATTGAACAAGCAAGGCTTATATAACTTTAGTGACATGCAAAATCCAGTTTCACATAATAATAACAATAATTAAAAGAATATCAATGGCACATCAAATAAAATTGAAATAAAATACTTTTTTTCTATTTGCAATCTTCTGAGGTAAATATCAATTTTTTTTCCACAGGCTAATAATACATTTGAAAATGAAATAACAATAATGAATGAACCAAACATTCAAGCCTTGAAGTAGCAAGAGAAAATGCATGAACAAAATGTTAATTATTGGTCAGTTGGCTGGAAGTTTCCCGGAAGAGTTAGTGCTGCAAGGGTTTCTGGGTATTTGTTCTGTTGTGTTACGGTGCGGATGTTCTCCCGAAATGTGTTTGTCATTCTTGTTTGGTGTGGGTTCACAGTGTGGTGCATATTTGTAACAGTGTTAAAGTTGTTTATAAGGCCACCCTCAGTGTGACCTGCATGACTGTTGACCAAGTATGCCATGCATTCACTTGTGTGTGTGTGTAGAATCCGCATATATTACGTGACTGGGCCGGCACGCTGATTGTATGGCGGAAAAGCGGACATGACAACAGGTTGTAGAGGACGCTAAAAGCAGTACCTTTAAGGTACGCCGCCGATATTGTTGTCCGAGTGGAAATCGGGAGAATGGTTGTCCCGGTAGATTTTTTTTGGGGGGGGGGCACTGAAATTCGGGAGTCTCCTGGGAAAATCGTGAGGGTTCGCAAGTATTAGAATTAGCGGTGAATGCAGCTCTAATGTTAATTTAATATTGTCTCAAGGGCCAAAATAAATTACATGGTGGGCCAAATTTGGCCCGCGGGCCAGAGTTTGACACCCGTGGTCTAGAGTGAGTGTCCTCAGGGGCCCCACATTTAACAATGAATATATACAGTCGTGTATATATATACACATATACACACATACATACATACATACACACAAAAGTTTACATAAACTTGTAAAGAACACAATGTCATGGTGGTCTTGAATTTCCAATAATTTCTACAACTCTTATTTTTGTGTGATAAAGTGATTGGAGCACATACTTGTTGGTCACAAAAAACATTCAAGAAATTTGGTTATTTTATGATTTTATTATGGGTCAATTGAAAATGTGACCAAGTCTGCTGGGTAAAAAGTATACATCCAGCAACATACATTATCAATTTTAGAGATGTAGAAAAGCTACAATCAAATCAAATCATCTTCATGACATGGCCTCTTAACTGAATGTGAGTGATTATGACACCTGTTGACTTGTCTGAGCCCATTTAAATAGGGCTCATGTGATACAGTCATTAGACTCGGTTACAAACGCGACAATGGGAAAGTCAAAGGAACGCAGCCCAGATCTGAAAAAAACGAATCGTTGACTTGAACAAGTAGGGAAAGTCACTTGCAGCCATTTCAAAAAGTCCCAAGAGCAAACAGTTCAGACAATTTTTCCTGAGTATAAAGTGCATGGCACAGTTTTGTCACTGCCACGATCAGGAAGAAAAGGCAAACTATCCCCTGCTGCTGAGATAAAATTGGTCACGATGATCAAGTGTCAACCGAGAACAACCAAAAAGCATGTCTGCAATTAATTGGAAGCTGCTGGAACACAGGTGTCAGTGTTTTGCATCGCCAGACGGAAGCCCTTCTGACACTTTGAAGTTCGTCTAAAATTAGCTGCTGATCAAATGGACAAAGATAAGACCTGGAGGAAAGTTCTGTGGCCAGATGAAACAAAAATTGAGTTGTTTGGCCACAATACCCAATACTATGTTTGGAGGAGAAATGCTAAGGCCTTTAATCCCAGGAACACCAGACCTACCGTCAAGCATGGTGGTGGTAGTATTATGCTCTGAGCCTGTTTTGCAGCCAATGGAACTGTTGCTTTACAGAGAGTAAATGAGACAATGAAAAAGGAGGATTACCTCCAAATTCTTTAGGACAACCTAAAATCTTCAGCCCGGAGGTTGGGTCTTGGGCACAGTTGGGTGTTTCAACAGGATACTGACCCCAAACATACATCAAAAGTGGCAAAGGAATGGCTAAATCAAGCTAGAAATGACATTTAGAATGGCCTTCCCAAAGTCCTGACTTTGGGACTTTGTGGCCAATGCCGAAGAAACAAGTCCATGTCAGAAAACCAACAAATTTAGCTGAACTGCACCAATTTTGTCCAGAGGAGTGGTTAAACATTCTACCAGAAGCTTGCCAGAAGCTTGTGGATGGCTATCAAAAGCACTTTATTGCAGTGAAACTTGCCAAAGGACATGTAACCAAATATTAACATTGCTGTATGTATACTTTTGATCCAGCAGATTTGGTCA
>NC_084638.1:30203875-30221375 GCF_033978795.1 Nerophis ophidion | reverse complement strand
GCGACCCCAAAAAGGGAATTAGCGGTAGAAAATGGATGGATGGATGGATGGATGGAAAATCCCTTATCTGCTTATTGTTTAAATAGTGTTTTAGTGAGATTATAAAGTCATACCTGAAAGTAGGAGGGCTGCGCTGAACGTCAGTGTCTCTGAGAGAAGCCAATGCAGGAGCCAAGAACACAGCTGCCTTTTTGACAGCTACAGGAGGAAGTCGCATAATCCACTCAAGTCTCCGGTAAGAGCGGACTTAATGTCACAATTTTCCCATCCAAAAACATGCTGGTTGACGTAGAGAAACGTGTTCGCTTGACCGCTCTGTGTTAAAGCTTCACAACAAACAAAGAAACACCGGCTGTGTTTGTGTTGCTAAAGGCAGCTGCAATCCACCGCTTTCCACCAACAGCATTCTTCTTTGACGTCTCCATTATTAATTGAATAGATTGCGAAAGATTCAGCAACACAGATGTCCAAATTACTGTGTAATTATGCAATGAAAAGAGACAACTTTTAGTCGTAAGTGGTGCTACAACCCGAGACGTCACAAACACGCGTCATCATTCCGCGACGTTTTCAACAAGAAACTCCGCGGGAAATTAAAAATTGTAATTCATTAAACTAAACTGGCCGTATTGGCATGTGTTGCAATGTTAATATTTCATCATTGATGTATAAACTATCAGACTGCGTGGTCGGTAGTAGTGGGTTTCAGTAGGCCGTTAAAGTTAAAGCAATACTGATAGTCTCACACACACACAGTAGGTGTGGTGAAATTGCTCTCTGCATTTGACCCATCGCCTTGTTCCACCCTGAGGGGAGCAGTGAGCAGCACCGGTGGCCGCGCTCGGGTATCATTTTGCTGATTTAAACCCCCAATTCCAACCCATGATGCTGAGTGCCAAGCAGGGAGGTAATGGGTACCGTTTTTATAGTCTTTGGCCAGGGTTTGAACTTACGACCCAATACTAATAATGTAACAAACCGAAAACATTCAGAAGGCGAGATCGTGAGGATTTGTTGCATTATCTTTGTAACGTATAGGCCGGGGACTGTCCAAAATGCGGCCGGTGGACCATTTTGTTAGTTTTTCACCAACACAATTGTTAGCATTTTAATATCAGCATGAAAGCATTCTTGCAAATTTTGCAGGTAAATACTCCAGCGTCAAATATTTTGTCACTTGACGAATGATACATGTTAGCATGCTAACAATAATATGCTTTTTTTTTTTTTTTTAAACAAATTTTGAAGGTATACATCTCAGTCATATTTTGTGTCAGGCTTCCCCTCACACTTTGTCTATGTTTTAGTTTTTTCCTCTGTATTTGTCTGTTTCCTCTGTGTTTAGTATCTCCTGTCTTTAGTTCCTGTCTAGTGCTTTTATTTTGTCAGCTTCCTGTCTTGTCCCCTGAGTGCTGTGTTCCTCCTCAGCTGCGGCTGATTGGCACCTGGCCACACCTGTTGCCAATCAGCCCGCTCCTATTTGTACCTGCTTTGTCTTGTGTCAGTTGCTGGATCATTGTATTGTATTCTCGTTGCCACATGTCGCTCTTGTCGTGCTACCTGTCGTGTCATTTTGTTACAGCTACTACCTGTCGTGCTACATTTTGTCCTGGTCGTCATAGCGGTAAGTTTTTTCTGTTAGCATTAGCCATTTCCAGTTTTTCCTGTTTGCTATCCACTAGCTTCCATGCTAAAGTTCCTTTTTGTTTTCTAGCTTCCAGTGCTAGCTCCCTTAGTTTGTTATTCCGCCCACGTGCGGGCTTCTTGTTTGTTCTTGTTTAGTTTTAATTAAATCATGTTTTCATATTCTATGCCTGCCTCCGTCTCTGCATCATAGGGTTCGTCACAAACTAACTTTGACATTTTGATACTTGATGCACGCTAACGTTATCATGCCATCATTTAAACACATTTTTTAGGCACCTACAACAAAGTCGTACATTATGGTACGGTTAGCATTTTAGCGTGCTAACATTAGCATGCTAGCTTTTTTTTTTTTTAGATAGACCAATATATCCAGGTATTTCAGTAATGCAAACAGTGGTAAAAAAAAAAAAAAGAGGCCCTAAACCGGAAGGTAAAGCTTTCAATTTACCGTTTGATCCATGTACATGACGCATGTTACAGTTAGCATTTTAGCATGCTAACATTAGCATGCTAGGGTTTTTTTTAGATAGACCAATATATCCAGGTATTTCAGTAAACAGTGGTTAAAAAAAAAAAGAACCTAAACCGGAAGGTAAATTTCTCATTTTTACGGTTGACCTATGTCCTTGAATTGATTAACTTTGTCATGACTAGGACTATGGTGTGGATTATTTCCCTGAGGTGCAAAGTTACTGGATCGGACATGGCGTGAAGGTTGTGACATCTTTTAATTAATCTATCAAAAAGTGAAAACAAAAGGCGCTCACAGCGGAGGTAAAAAACTTGGTTAAGAAAACAAAAACTATTACTATAACGTAAACTATGGACATGAAAACATGAACTAAAACACTCACAAAACTGTGGCTTGAATATACAAAAAAAACCTTACGTGGCAAGAAAAGAGCAGCATGAACTATGACCTGGATAGAGTAGTCAGAGTGTCAAGAGTGCAGAGCATCAATATGATGTGGCCAGCCTGACTGCCTGGCAAATACAGGCTTAAATAGTGGTGAGGTGATTAATAACAGGTGCGTGAGTCCAAATGAAACAGGTGCCTGACATGAGGACAGGTGAAAACTAATGGGTTGTCATGGAAACAAAACAGGGAGTGAAAAAACAGGAACTGACCAAATCCAAAAACCAAACAGAACATAGCCAAACTAAACATGATCACCAAGACATGACGGACTCAAACAAGTTGAAAAACTTATTCGGGTGTGACCACTTAGTGGTCAATTGTACGGAATATGTACTGTACTGTGCAATCTACCAATAAAAGTTTCAATCAATCAATTGATCAGTCCCTATCCTCACCCATGGTCATGATCTTTGGGTCATGACCGAAAGGACAAGATCTCGGGTACAAGCGGCCAAAATTAGTTTTCTCCGTCAGGTGCAGGTCTCACCCTCAGAGATAGGGTGAGAGGTTCTGGCATTCGGCAAAAGATCAAAGTAAATCCGCTGCTCCTCCACATGGAGAGGAACCAGACGAGGTGGTTCGAGCATCAGGTCAGGATGCCCCTAGAACACCTCCATGGGGAGGTGTTTAGGGAACTTTCGACTGGTAGTAGGCGATGGTGAAGACCCAGGACATGTTGACATTTTAGTTTGGCTTTGGCTCTTTCGCATTCACACATCATTTCTACCATACCAAGATTGTATTTTCTAGTTCTTTGAAATACATTTAAAGGTGAAAACTACCAAAATGGCCCAGCTCAAGATCCTTAGGCCCAAAGACAACATGTTTCTTATCTTTAAGTTGTCTAAGATGTCTGGAATATTCACCTTCATTGGGCATACTAGTCAGTTTGCATACAGTAGTTACAACACTTCACCAGTGTTGCCTACAAAATCAGTTTTCAAAAACACCACATGGTGGGGCTGTTGGATCGCCTAAGTCTTAAGGACTGACTTCAAAGCTCAATGCACTCCACAAGGACCCAGCTGCACCTTTAGGGTGTTTAAAAACTTTCCAGGTTTCCTTCTAGTCATTTTAGAAATAATCTCAACCAGCATTCTTCTTCTTCTTCGACAACAGTTGTCCAATGTCCAGTTCTTGGACATTCTTGGACTGCAGTCTACCGTCTTAGTGGACCATGACCCGGATCCTGAGGTCTAAAGACTGATGGCAGGTTTTTTTTCTGTAAGATGTCACAGATCTGTGATTTTTGTGTCAAAGTCAAGTCAAATATAGTCTAAGAAGGCACTATTGAAACTTCTAAGAAACACAAAGACAAGAATATGGACGCAGAACAAAGGCGACAGAAGGTGGAAGATTTAAAAACGAGGTCTTAAGTCCTGACAGTCTCTGTTTATTAAATCCACATCACAAAGCTTTTGATAACCAACACCATGTTTAATTATCATTGTATTATTTGAATGATGGTAAATGAATGTGTTGTGGCAGTATGCAGATTTCCCCAATGCGGTGGTTTGTGGAAACAATCGGTTGCTATTCCAAACCATTTTGATAAACTGCGAACGTTGGAATGCTAAAAGTTTAACGGCTTTGTAAAGACACTGAGAAAAAGTCTAAGTTTGTTGTGTTCTTCATGGTGTTTTTGATACTGCACCAATTTCTTCCTCAGAGGTAAAATGAGTTTGACACCTCTGATTTAGACAGACCAGTCCGGGAGTCGGCGACTGGCACCTCTAAAGCCGCATGCGGCTCTTTCGCGCCGACATAGTCGCTCCCTGGAGCTTTTTTAAAAATGCATTAAAATGGAAAAAGGTGTCGGGGGGGGGGGGAGAAAAATATGACACAAACCTCCCTAATTGTTAAAAATCCCACTGTTTTGATGAGTATTCAGCGAGCACCATTTTTTACTGCTAATTTCAGCAGTCTTTGATCTCACCATAGTTTGTTTACATGTACAACTTTCTCCGACGCTGCCACAAACAGACATGTTTTATGCCACCAAACGTTTTATGCTGTGTGTGAACACACATTGATGTTATTGATTTGTGTGGAGTGCTAATCAGGCATACGACATCCTCGGCTCAGATCCCACATCAGGGCAAGAAAAAACTCAACCCAATGGGATAACAATCCCTTTCAGTTGCGGTTCTTGGAGGGGGCTGCAGATGTGGGGACCCTCCCGGGCGACCGGTGCAATGGACCTAGCATAATATTGTGAGAGTCCAGTCCATAAAGGATCTAACATAATAGTGAGAGTCCAGTCCGTAATGGGGCCAGCAGGAGATCATCTTGAGTAGAGACAGGTCAGCAGCGCACAGACATCCCTAGCTGATGCACAGATGAGTGGTCCACCCTGGGTTCCAACTTTGGACAGCTAGCGCAACATCTGTGGTCACCGAATCTGTGACCACAGGGCGGGGGGTGGGGGGGGGGGGGGCACAGCAGAAAAGAAACGGCAGATCAACTGGTCTAAAACGGGGTTCTATTCAAAGGCTATCTGAGTTTTAAGATGGGACTTAAATGCTTCTACTGAGGTAGTGTCTCTAACTGTTACCGGGAGGGCATTCCAGAGTGCTGGAGCTCTATAGCCTGCAGACTTTTTTGGGGGGTCTAGGAATCACTAATAAGCCAGAGTTCTTTGAACGCAGATTTCTTGCCGGGACATATGGTACAATACAATCAGCAAGATAGAATGGAGCTAGACCGTGTAGTATTTTATACGTAAGTAGTAAAACCTTAAAGTCACATTCTACAGAGGAACTATAGAGAGCCTCCCGACCAACTACATCTGTCTGGACTGGACCCTGCAGTGCCTCAGAATGGAAGTCCATGCAGAGAGCGGTGAGGACGGCGGAAAAGCTCATGACTCCTCTTCCTCCTATCCAGGAAATCGTAAAAAGCAGCTGCCTGACCATGGCTCAGAAAATCTGCTGGGATTCCCTCTACCCCCACCAAGGACTGTTTTCACTGCTGCACTCTAGAAAGAAGTTTCGCAGCCTCCGTAGCAGATCTGTAACAACTAATTCCCTCAGGCCATAAGACTCTTGAACGCACCATAATAATGTCCTCAATTCCCCCCAAAAATGGATTAACTCATTGGAATATAAAGACAATGTAACATACTGTACATCCATAAATGTGGATGCATATGCAAAAGTGCAATATATTTATCTGTACAATAATCTGAAGACCCAGAGTTCCTTCTCATCCCTTTCCAGGGAATCTGAACCAGAATTATTCGTCTTGTCCAACGTGCGGTTCTCTGACTTTTTAGCAGATCCTTGCAGGCATGACCTAGTTCCTGAGGTGTAACGAAGGACAGCAGGTTTCGATTCTTTAAGATGTCCTTGATTTCATTGCCTTCAGGTCTTCAGACGGATGAATTTGACTCAAAGACCCCCTAAGTCATAAGTATTGGCTTGAAAACTGAATGAGCTCTACAGAGACCCAGCTGTTACCGAAGTCCCAGAGTTACTTCTAATCCATTTCCAGGGAATCTGAACCAGAATTATTCGTCTTGAGGCTGGCAACCGTTGACCAACGTGCGGGTCTTGGACTTTTTAGCAGATCCTTGCAGGCATGACCTAGTTCCTGAGGTCTAACGACAGACAGCAGGTTTCAATCCTTTCAGATTTCCTTGATTACATTGCCTTCAGGTCTTCAGACCGATGAATTTGACTCAAAGACCCCCTAAGTCATAAGTATTGACTTGAAAACTGAATGAGCCCTACAGAGACCCAGCTGTTATTGAAGTCCCAGAGTTCCTGCTCATCCCTTTACAGGGAATCTGAACCAGAATTATTCGTCTTGAGGCTGACAACAGTTGTCCAATGTGCGGTTCTCGGTTTTATTAGCGGATCCTTGAAGGCATGACCTATTTCCTGAGGTCTAATGACGGACAGCATGTATTCTTTCTTTGGGATGTTCTTGATTTCATTACCTTCAGGTCCTCAGACCGATGAATTGGACTCGAAGACCCCCTAAGTCATAAGTATTGGCTTGAAAACTGAATGAGCTCTATAGAGACCCAGCTGTTACTGAAGTCCCAGAGTTACTTCTAATCCATTTCCAGGGAATCTGAACCAGAATTATTCGTCTTGAGGCTGGCAACCGTTGACCAACGTGCGGGTCTTGGACTTTTTAGCAGATCCTTGCAGGCATGACCTAGTTCCTGAGGTCTAACGACAGACAGCAGGTTTCAATCCTTTCAGATTTCCTTGATTACATTGCCTTCAGGTCTTCAGACCGATGAATTTGACTCAAAGACCCCCTAAGTCATAAGTATTGACTTGAAAACTGAATGAGCCCTACAGAGACCCAGCTGTTATTGAAGTCCCAGAGTTCCTGCTCATCCCTTTACAGGGAATCTGAACCAGAATTATTCGTCTTGAGGCTGACAACAGTTGTCCAATGTGCGGTTCTCGGTTTTATTAGCGGATCCTTGAAGGCATGACCTATTTCCTGAGGTCTAATGACGGACAGCATGTATTCTTTCTTTGGGATGTTCTTGATTTCATTACCTTCAGGTCCTCAGACCGATGAATTGGACTCGAAGACCCCCTAAGTCATAAGTATTGGCTTGAAAACTGAATGAGCTCTACAGAGACCCAGCTGTTACTGAAGTCCCAGAGTTACTTCTAATCCATTTCCAGGGAATCTGAACCAGAATTATTCGTCTTGAGGCTGGCAACCGTTGACCAACGTGCGGTTCTTGGACTTTTTAGCAGATCCTTGCAGGCATGACCTAGTTCCTGAGGTCTAACGACAGACAGCAGGTTTCAATCCTTTCAGATTTCCTTGATTACATTGCCTTCAGGTCTTCAGACCGATGAATTTGACTCAAAGACCCCCTAAGTCATAAGTATTGACTTGAAAACTGAATGAGCCCTACAGAAACCCAGCTGTTATTGAAGTCCCAGAGTTCCTGCTCATCCCTTTACAGGGAATCTGAACCAGAATTATTCGTCTTGAGGCTGACAACAGTTGTCCAATGTGCGGTTCTCGGTTTTATTAGCAGATCCTTGAAGGCATGACCTATTTCCTGAGGTCCAATGACGGACAGCATGTATTCTTTCTTTGGGATGTTCTTGATTTCATTACCTTCAGGTCCTCAGACCGATGAATTGGACTCGAAGACCCCCTAAGTCATAAGTATTGGCTTGAAAACTGAATGAGCTCTACAGAGACCCAGCTGTTACTGAAGTCCCAGAGTTACTTCTAATCCATTTCCAGGGAATCTGAACCAGAATTATTCGTCTTGAGGCTGGCAACCGTTGACCAACGTGCGGTTCTTGGACTTTTTAGCAGATCCTTGCAGGCATGACCTAGTTCCTGAGGTCTAACGACAGACAGCAGGTTTCAATCCTTTCAGATTTCCTTGATTACATTGCCTTCAGGTCTTCAGACCGATGAATTTGACTCAAAGACCCCCTAAGTCATAAGTATTGACTTGAAAACTGAATGAGCCCTACAGAAACCCAGCTGTTATTGAAGTCCCAGAGTTCCTGCTCATCCCTTTACAGGGAATCTGAACCAGAATTATTCGTCTTGAGGCTGACAACAGTTGTCCAATGTGCGGTTCTCGGTTTTATTAGCAGATCCTTGAAGGCATGACCTATTTCCTGAGGTCTAATGACGGACAGCATGTATTCTTTCTTTGGGATGTTCTTGATTTCATTACCTTCAGGTCCTCAGACCGATGAATTGGACTCGAAGACCCCCTAAGTCATAAGTATTGGCTTGAAAACTGAATGAGCTCTACAGAGACCCAGCTGTTACTGAAGTCCCAGAATTCCTTCTCATCCCTTTACAGGGAATCTGAACCAGAATTATTCGTCTTGAGGCTGACAACAGTTGTCCAGTGTGCGGTTCTTGGACTTTTTAGCAGATCCTTGCAGGCATGACCTAGTTCCTGAGGTCTAACAACGGACCACAGGTTTCTTTTCTTTAAGATGGCCTTGATTTCATTGCCTTCAGGTCCTCAGACCGATGAATTTGACTCAAAACATCAGCACCGTAAGATCGTGAAGAACTATTCCAGCTTTAAGAATGTTTTCTTTCTTGCACTTTGCTTTGAGGTCGCATGTGACATTTCGCCGCGGTCGATCTTTTCCTATTGTGAGTGACATTTGCAACCAGTCCATCAATTTGGAACGGGTTTCAGAAATGCAAGCAGTGATCCGCACCCACCGAATGTCTCCGTGTTGGCTTGCCGGGAACCTGAGCATGCAGTTTGAAGGTTGAAAGTTGAACGCCACAACGCTGGAGGGTAGAAAAATAAATGAATCCACAACCTTGAGGAAGAAATACACGGGCAGCTAACCTGACAGTCTCGTTATAAATAAATGCTTGATCTGATAGACCAGCCGCTCTCGACTGAAGGAAGAATTTAAGATTGGATGCTTGATGATCCCGCATCTCATTAAGACTCGCAGGTAGGAGACATTTTTTTTATGGCTTTTGGGCTCATTGAAAGTCTGAAGTGGTTTCCTCTCATTAAAATGATTATGGACTTCACTCGTAATAACCAAGGTGAATAAAACTTTGAAACTATAAGACACAGACGTAACCAATAACAATAGGTCTTCAAAGTGTGACTTACAAAACGCAACGCATTATGTCGATGCTACAATGGATTAGTGTTGCCCTGATACCGGTACCAAATATATTTTGATACTTTTCGGTACTTTTCTAAATAAAGGGCACCACATAAAATTGCATTATTGGCTTTATTTTAACCCAAAAAATCCTAGGGTACTTTAAACATATGTTTCTTACTGCAAGTTTGTCCTTAAAGGGGAACATTATCACAATTTCAGAAGGGTTAAAACCAATAAAGATCAGTTCCCAGTGACTTATTTTATTTTTAAATTTTTTTTTCAAAATTTTACCCATCATGGAATTTCCCGAAAAAAGGCTTTAAAGTGCCTGATTTTCGCTATCTGTAAATCCAGCCGTCCATTTTCCTGTGACGTCACATAGTGATGCCGATACAAACAAACATAGCACAGCAAGATATAGCGACATTAGCTGGGATTCAGACCCGGATTTCAGCGGTTTAAGCGATTCAACAGATTACGCATGTATTGAAACGGATGGTTGGCGTGTGGAGGCAGATAGCGAAAACGAAATTGAAGAAGAAACTGAAGCTATTGAGCCATATCACGACGGACAAAGGCAACGCGGACGAATTCGGCGATCGCCTTCTAACCAACGATTGCATCTTTTGACCACTGGAGCAACTAAAATATGTCGATTGGTAAGTGTTTGTTTGGCATTAAATGTGGGTGGAGGGAAAGGCTGGATGCATATATAGCTACAAATGTACATACAGCTAGCCTAAATAGCATGTTAGCATTGATTAGCTGGCAGTCATGCCGTGACCAAATATGTCTGATTAGCACATAAGTCAATAACATCAACAAAACTCACCTTTGTGATTTCGTTGACTTTACCGTTGGAAATGCATCTGCTTTGAGTGTGGCAGGATATCCATACATCTCCGTGCCATCTCTGTCGTAGCATCGTTATCGTCGGTAAAATGTGCCGAACAAACGAGGGACTTTAGCATCTTTCGACCACTGGTGCAACTTGAATCCGTAGATTGGTATGTGTTTGTTGGGCATTAAATGTGAGTGGAGGGAAAGGCTGGATGCAAATATAGCTACAAATGAGGCATAACGATGCAATTTGTACATACAGCTAGCCTAAATAGCATGTTAGCA
The DNA here is from genome assembly GCF_033978795.1 of Nerophis ophidion. Taxonomy (NCBI): domain Eukaryota; kingdom Metazoa; phylum Chordata; class Actinopteri; order Syngnathiformes; family Syngnathidae; genus Nerophis; species Nerophis ophidion. Next base: position 30,211,085 of record NC_084638.1, on the reverse strand, counting down.
TCGATTAGCATGCCATGCTAATCGATGCACACTCCACGTAAGTCAACTTGAATCCGTCCCTGGTCGTGTTGTTACACCCTCCGACAACACACCGACGAGGCATGATGTCTCCAAGGTACGGAAAACAGTCGGAAAAACGGAAAATAACAGAGCTGATTTGACTTGGTGCATGTAATAAGATTGAGCAAATTGGCCGATAGCTTCCTGTTGTAACGTCACGGGTGAAAGGTCATCGCTCCGTCAGCGAACAATTAAAAGGCGTTTAAATCGCCAAATTCACCCATTTAGAGTTCGGAAATCGGTTAAAAAAATATATGGTCTTTTTTCTGCAACATCAAGGTATATATTGACGCTTACATAGGTCTGGTGATAATGTTCCCTTTTAAATAAAATAGTAAACATACAAGACAACTTGTCTTTGTTAGTAAGTAAACAAAAAAAAGGCTCCAAATTTAGTCTGCTGACATATGACATATTGTGTCATTTATCATTCTATCATTTGGGTCTTGCATCATCAGCACTGTGGAAAACAACGGAATAAGCAACAAGAATATGAAATTTTGCCGAAACATTTTCATTTCACGCTTGTAAAAATGTATTCGCTGGAATTCAATGAAGGACATACCCTTGTTTTTTTTTTATCAGAGCTAATTGGTTCCAGGCCTGATGGTGGTAAGCACATTTTGGGAAAGTAGGATTATAGAAAATGAATGAATGGATTACTATTAATACATCAAATAAATTCATAGTTGCAACACATTTGTTAATATAATTATATCCATCTAATTCTTTAAAGCCTAAACCACAAAAAAATTGACAGAAATGTCTAATTATGTCTACTTTATACCGGCATTATTATACTTTCCATCCTATCCTTACACTTTCCATCCTTTGTAACCGAGCTACTGTGTGGAACGATTTCCCTTGTGGATCATTAAAGTTTGTTAAAGTCCAATTATTTAAACCGGAGCTTTTATTGGTCCTTTTGACAAACATATTTTTTTCCATATGTGATTTTACATTTTGTATCATATTTGATACAACAGGTCACAAACTACTTATTTTATTCTTATAACAAAACAAGTTGAAATGGAATACACAGAAATATCCATCACGTTATTTCCAAACATTAAAAGAACATCTGTCATTATTATCTTACTCTGGCTGCTCCAGATCACTTTAATTAATCATTTTCAATTTTCAACATGTCTTCCTTCCGTGGTGTAATTATTTGTCATCTGAAAAAACATATTTTTGTGTTTATTAATGTGACATATGCAGTAACATATTGTGTCATTTATCATTCTATTATTTTGTCAACATTAAGGACAAGTGGTAGCAAATTAATTATTAATCTACTTGTTCATTCACTGTTAATATCTGCTTACTTTGTCTTTTAACATGTTCTATCTACACTTCTGTACAATGTGTGGAATTAACAATGTGAGTTTTACCAGAGTGGGGAGCAAGCTGTCGGGGGCTGGGGAGAGGCAACGATGTCCGTGTCAAAGCAGGAGTCGAGGATCGAGGGTGGCAAGCAGAGATCTGAAAGGAGGTCGTGAGGTGAGACACGATCACAAGCAACAGGGAAGACACTGTGGAAGACACAAAGGACATCAAAACGGGAACGAGTAAGAGTACAAAGAAGGCGAGCAAGGAACAAGGGAGGGTTGCCAGACGTGATGCTGACTCAGGGAGATTGGCTATGTTCTGGTGAAGGTCTCTTGGGTCCGCTGGCTTTCATGCCGCTTCCTCTCATCACGGACAGGTGCGTTGATTATCAATTGCCTGCATTCTGTCGCTGTGTGTGCGTGCTGCGCCCCGCTCTGCAGAGGAAAAGCGAGTTTGAGTCCGCGCCGTGACAAAAATTTAATAATCATTCTTCTGTTGTTTGATACTTTACATTAATTTTGGATGATACCACAAATTTAGGTATCAATCCGATACCAAGTCATACATTATGCCCGTGGTTTCAGCACATGGAAGCCCAGATTTAACTTGGAGGAATAACCCAGGATGTGAGGAAGTATTTCCAGGTAGTGGTTGTGTTGTAGTGGCCGGGTGACAACCATAGCAATGGAGACTGTAGGAATAATCAGGGCTAGCAGTGAGTACTGTAAAAGCTATATAAAAGAAGTGTAAAAGTGACACAATGGCTTTTATTTCATGTTTTAACCTATAACGCCAAATGTATCATAAGTGATACATACATTTTTTCAGCCTTCTCTATCATTATTTTATTTTTTTTCTTCCTAAAAAGCATGACACATCATAACTGATGCATGCACTATACGTAGAATCCACACAAGGGCAGTAATTGACTTATTAGAAGGCTGTCCAGTTACCCTGCAAAATTGCCACAAAGAAGACAGACACACCAGATATATGAAGACAGCCTTTACCAAATTTGAAAGGGATAAGGTAAGACACATCAGTATGAACAGGTCATTCCTTGATGAAGTGTGAAATCACTTAATATTTCATTTATTTGGAGAGTAAACGGGATGAAAATGTGTGAATCCAATATGATACAACGGGTGGTAGTGATTTTAAATAGGCAGACAAACAATGTGGCAGCGTGCAGTAAAAAAATGATTATTTATTGAGTAAACCATCAAAACAAAATGCGAGAGCAACAGGGGAGTGCTCTGAACGGACAGAATGTGAGGGAAACAAAACCAAAATGCTGGAACACAGCAAAAACACTTACTCGGAAGGTGGAGCAGACGGCGTCCACAAAGTATGTGCGTACTAGAGCGCAGCATCGAACAAATCCTCAACAGTCACCAGTGAATCGTGAATAATTACAATTACACCTCAAATTATAGTTTTCTGATTTTTATGAGAGAGAGAGAGAAAAAAAATCACATTAATAAATGCTTTGAACATTAAAAGTAATGAATTCAAGTGACCTGGAGCAGCCGGGGGAAGATAATAACGACAAATGTTCTTTTTATGTTTGGAAATAGATTAACAAGAAATAATAATAATAATAATAATATAAATAATAATAGGAATAATAGAATGATAGTTTATGTTTGGAAATAATAGATTAATAAGAAATAATAAGAAGAATAAGAAACAATAGAAATAATAGAATAATAGAAATAATGGTAGATATTTCTGTGTATTTGGTAAAAAATTGGTAGATATTTCTGTGTATTCCATTACAACTTGTTTTGTTATAAGAATTAAAATCACTACTTTGGGACCTGCTGTATCAAATATGATACAAATTGAAAATCAAATATGGTAAAATATTTTTGTCAAAAGAAACCAATAAAAGCTCCAGTTTCAAATAATTAGACTTAGACAAACTTTAAAATGATCCACAAGGAACATTTTTCCACACAGTAGCTCAGTGACAAAGGATGGAAAGGATAATGCAGGTATAAAATAGACTTAATTGGACATTTGTGTCAATTATTTTTTGGTTTAGGCTTTAAAGCATTAGATGGATATAATTATATTGACACATTTGTTGTAACTGTGGATTTGTTTGATGTATTAATATTAATCCATTCATCCATTTTCTATAATCCAACTTTCCAAAAATGTGCTTACCACCATCGGGCCTGGAACCAATTAGCTGCGTTAAAACAAGGGAATGTCCATCCATCCGTCCATTTCCTACCGCTTATTCCCTTCGGGGTCACGGGTGGCGCTAGAGCATATCTCAGCGACAAAGGGCTGGAAGGCGAAGTACACCCTGGACAAGTCGCCACCTCATCGCAGGGCCTGAATTCCAGCGAATACATTGTTGCAAGCCTGAAATGAAAATGTTTCAGCAAAATTTCGTAATTTTGTTATTTTTTCTGTAGGTTTTTCACAGTGTTGATAATGCAAGACCCGAACTCGAGAATCAAAGGTATCCGTCTGATATTCAATCCAAGTGGTGGCTGCGCTTTTGGTTTCCATGGCGATGGTCACCTGTATCATCATGCTAGAAAAATATATCCTTGCTTGCTTGGTACTTGCATTCCAAGAGCTGCTGAGAAGAACAGAATTAGGATTAGGATTATCTGATGTGTTTTTAGACTTGTTTTATTAATAATAGGCTGGGTTCTGACTGGTGTTGTCCTGATATCTTTAAATGATGACACTTACCACTTTTGTAATTGTTATACGGTATTGTGAATAAACTTGAATTGTCTATACCAGGGGTCACCACTGCGGTGCCCGTGGGCACCAGGTAGCCCGTAAGAACCAGATGAGTAGCCCGCTGGTAGTGTTCTAAAATGAAAAGTAATTCATTCAAGTGATCTGGAGCAGCAGCCTTGGGAAGATAATGACAAATGTTCTTTTTATGTTTGGAAATAACATGATGGATATTTCTGTGTATTCCACTACAACTTGTTTTGTTATAAGAATAAAATCTGTACTTTGTGACCTGCTGTATCAAATATGATACAAATTGAAAATCATATATGGGAAAATATTTTTGTCAAAAAGACGATTTCTTCTTTCCTGACAATTTAAATCAATGTTCAAGGATTTTTTTTTAAATTGTTAAGAATAATAAATACATTTTAATTTATATCTTCATTTTAGCTTCTGTTTTTTTGACGAAGAATATTTGTGAAATATTTCTTCAAATTCATTACGATTAAAATTCAAAAAAAATATTCTGTAAAAAATCTGTAGAATCAAATTTAAATCCTATTTCAAAGTCTTTTGGATTTCTTTTAAAATTTTTGTTCTGGAAAATCTAGAAGAAATAATAATTTGTCTTTGTTAGAAATATAGCTTGGTCCAATTTGTTATATATTCTAACAAAGTGTATATTGGATTTTAACCTATTTTAAACATGTCATCAAAATTTAAAAATTAATCTTAACCAGGAAAAATTACTAAAGATGTTCCATAAATTCTTTTTTTGAATTTTATCAAAAAGATTCGAATTAGCTAGTTTTTCTCTTCATTTTTTTCGGTTGAATTTTGAATTTTTAAGAGTCGAAATTGAAGATAAACTAAGTTTCAAAATTTAATTTTAATTTTTTTCGTGTTTTCTCTTCTTTTAAACCTTTCAATTAAGTGTTTTTTTTTATTCATCATTTATTCTCTACAAAAAACCTTCCATAAAAAGAAAAAAAATGTATATATACTATCTATTTGAATAACAAAAGGTGCTAGAGAACAAAAATACTGGAGCTAAGAAAAGGCAAACAAAAGACGCTCGCATGAAAGCTAGGATAAACAAATAGTAAACTAAACTGGCACATAGGCACACAAAGAGGAAAACAAAACATTTAGCATGAGAGCTAAGAATGAATAAAATTATAGCTTGAGAGCTCGCGAGAAGAATACAGAAATTGCATGTAAGCAAAAGCGCAAAGCAGACGTACCGTTGTGTAAGAACAAATTAGAGTCCCAGGCGGAAGAATGAAAAGAGGAAGGCTTATAAAGGGAAGGTGATTATTTGTAGCAGGTGTGCGGGACCGTGAGTAGCAGGTGAACTAATGAGTGACCATGGTGACGGAACAAACAGGAAATAAGAGGTAGAATGACGGAGTGATAAAACAATGGAAACAATAAACAATAAAATGAGGAGATCCAAACACGGATCTTATCAATACCCTTTTTATATATATATATATATATATATATATATATATATGTACACTGTTGTGGAGGGGGCGTGGCCTGCGGGCCAGCAGCGAAGCGGGGTGTGCCAGGATCGGCCTCCAAATCAGTGACAGGTGCGTAGATGGCCCACCTGGGCCTCGTTATGTAATCGCCTATCAGTCTGTATAAGCAGCAAACCGGGAGGAGAGAGCTTGTTGGAGCTGGAGCAAGAGCGCGAGACCAACAGACTCATGCTGAAAAACAACCTGAGAACATTATTGAAAAAAAATAAACCTGTATTTAAACCATGAAACGACCTCGTTTTGTAGGTTTTACCCAGCAGGCACAAGGCAGTAAAACAACGTTGAGAACTTGTTGAATTAGGTCCTGACGTTGAGCAACTCAAACATAAGTGTGTATCAAACTGGTAGCCCTTTGCATTAATCAGTACCCCTGGTCTAAATACTAAAATGTATTTCGATACTTTCCGATACTTTTTGGTATTCTTTTAAATAATGGGGACCACAAAAAATTGCATCATTGTTTTTATTCTAACAAAAAAAAAATCTTGAAACAAACCTTCCTAATTGTTAGGAATCAAGCCACACGCAGGATTCTCACAGGAATGAAGCCAAAAATACAACCTCGCCTACAAGTTGGGTTTGGGTATAGCAAAAAAAAAAAATTCAGAACCCTATCATTCCAGGGCAAGAGTGCTGTGACGTGTCCCGGAATGTAGCGTGACAGGCAGTTGGCGGAACATTCTAGAAAAAAAACACAAAAAAACTCCCACTGTTTTTCCCGCATTAGCTGCGCATCAATAGCACGTCAAACGCCCGCCAGCGTTAATAAAAGTGACCAGCTGGCTCTCACGGAGACGGCGGAGGAGTCGCAGCCTCGTCCTGACGCTCGACAGCTCGCATACGCTCAAAAGTCAACACGGATCTCGCACTCTTCTTCTGCTGTCCCGTTGCGTTAATTAGCTGCTAGATTTGATTAGCGCTAAGTGGAGCCGTGGCGACAGGTGAGGAAAACAGTAAGACGGTGCGTCTCAATTAGTTATATCGCGCCCCCGCCAGGAAGCAGAAAACCTTTCGCCACCCCGCGCCTCGTTCCCCGCCGCGACTATAAATAGTATAACTTGTTAACAAAATTGTTATAAGTACACCTCTGCGTAACAAATGTATCCTTAACATTAGAGAAAACAAAAACATAAAGAAATATAAATCAGCTTACAACAAAGATCAAATTTATTAACGTTTTTTTTTTAGTTAGATACAATTTAATGTGCATTAACTTGCCTGAAATTAAAACTATATATAATCCCTATTTAAATTAAAGCTGCAAGCAGCGATGGACGGGACCGACTTTACCTGCACATTACCTACCTTCTCTGTATCCTGGAGTCAAACTGTTGCCTCCTTCTTTCACCCAGTCAACGTCTCTTTACCTACCTTCTCTGCATTGTGTGGTCACGCTGGTGCTTCCTGCTTTTCAGCGGCCGTCTTGAGACGGCAGCAGCGCAGCTGCATCAGCGCAGCAGTTCTTTGAAGGCTCGTAAAATCAAAACCGGAGCAGTTATTAAAACTCTTTTATCAACTTTTAATCAGAAAGGTTCAATCTCTCTCCTGTGCGAGTTTGAAAC
>NC_084638.1:30171375-30198875 GCF_033978795.1 Nerophis ophidion | reverse complement strand
TTTGTTCCCTTCTTTCAGTTTGTCTTCATACAACACGTAACAACTTCTGTTTTCCTGTTCGCTACCCGCTAGCTTCCACGCTAGGCCCTTTTGTTTTTGCTAGCTTCCATGCTAAGCTCCTTTTGTTTTCTAGCTCCCATGCTAGCTCTTTTAGTTTGTTATCCGTCTCGCGCGCGCTTTTTGTTAGTCGCCTTCTGTTCGTTCGTGTTCTAGTATTTTAATTAAATCATGTTTTCCTGTTCAAAGCCTGCCTCCTTCTCTGCATCTTGGGGTTCGTCACCAACTAACTCTGACAGAAGTCAGGATTAATGGCTACAATGAGCACGGTTTGTAGTGCACCGCTTTTTAAAACAGGGTTGGAGGCATGATGACAGGCATGATTTAGAATCTAGAATTTACTTTCACCAACTCCGAGGGGATGCAGCAGCTCAGTATGTCAATATAGCAGCATATTTTTCGGTGTATTACTTAGTGCTCTGTTATTTTGAATTTTTTTAATATATTACTTGTTTGGTTCGGTTTGTACTTCATAAAGACATCAGCATGGTGACACAAGAGGAAGGGCCAGTGATCTGAAACTAGAGGAGTTGCTTTTCAAAATAAAACAAGCAATTCACAAGACAAAAAAAAAAAAGAAATTAGTCGATTGCACAGTACAGTACATATTCCGTACAATTGACCTCTAAATGGTAACACCCGTATAAGTTTTTCAACTTGTTTAAGTCGGGGTCCACGTTAATTGTGAATGATAGGTGGAATTCCAAAAAAAGGTAAACTCTAGTATTTGCCCGTCATCTCATTTGCAGTTTTCCCACCTGAAAAGAAAAAAAAAAGCTGGAGCGAAATATCGGACAAAAAAAAAACGGACATTTTCGAATAATCAATTCTGTGCGTTTTTTTTTTCTTTGGGTTTTTTTTCCACTTACCGTATTTCCTTGAATTGCCGCAGGTCATATAGTATGCGTCTGCCTTGAATTACAGCCGGGTCAAACTTGCTTCGCGAAATAATTACCGCATGCTTAGTATTACCGCCTGGTCAAACTCGTGACACTTCCCCTGTCATCATTTTCAAAATGGAGGAGGCTGATTTCAATACCGGTCATTTGAAATCGCATAAAGGGAAGAAGATTAAGAGCTATTCAGTAGGATTTAAGGTCCAAGCTTACATCACACTCCAATTTTTACTGCGTGCCTTTGGTAAGTGCCGGAGTGAGAAGAGGCTTTAAAATAATTAGCGCATGTTTACTTTTACCGCATGCCTTTGGTAAGCACAGGAGTGAGAAGGGGTTTTAAACTAATGAGTGCCCCGGCGGCAATTCAAGGAAATACGGTATGTTTGTTTTACATTTTTTAATACTGTGGTGAGCGTGGCCTGCGGACCTGCAGCAAAGCGGGTGTGGCAGAACCGGCTTCGAGATTAGCGACAGGTGCGTGGATGACACAGCTGAGGGTGTTTGTCTAATCCAGGGGTCACCAACACGGTGCCCGCGGGCACCAGGTAGCCCGTAAGGACCAGATGAGTAGCCCACTGGGCTGTTCCTAAAAATAGTTCAAATAGCAGCACTTACCAGTGAGCTGCCTTTATTTTTAAAATTGTATTTATTTACTAGCAAGCTGGTCTGGCTTTGCTCGACATTTTTAATTCACTTGTTTAAATAAATTCATTTATATTTTTACATTGCTTTTTATAACTTTCAGAAAGACAATTTTAGAGAAAAAATACAACCTTAAAAATTATTTTTGGATTTTTAAACACATACCATTTTACCTTTTAAATTCCGCCCTCTTCTTTCCTGACAATTTAAATCAATGTTCAAGTAAATTATTTTTTTTATTGTAAAGAATAACAAATACATTTTAATTTCATTCTTCATTTTAGCTTCTGTTTTTTCGACGAAGAATATTTGTGAAATATTTCTTCAAACTTTTTATGATTAAAATTAAAAAAAATTATTCTGGCAAATCTAGAAAATCTATAGAATCAAATTTAAATCTTATTTCAAAGTCTTTTGAATTTCTTTTAACATTTTTGTTCCGGAAAATCTAGAAGAAATAATGATTTGTCTTTGTTAGAAATATAACTTGGTCCAATTTGTTATATATTCTAACAAAGTGCAGATTGGATTTTAACCTATTTAAAACATGTCATCAAAATTCTAAAAATTAATCTTAATCAGGAAAAATGACTAATAATGTTCCATAAATTCTTTTTTTGAATTTTTTCAAAAAGATTCGAATTAGTTAGTTTTTCTCTTCATATTTTTCGGTTGAATTTTGAATTTTAAAGAGTCGAAATTGAAGATAAACAATGTTTAAAAATTTAATTTTCATTTTTTTTGTGTTTTCTCCTCTTATAAACCGTTCAATTAAGTGTTTTTTTCATCATTTATTCCCTACAAAATTTAAAAAAAATTCAAATGTATAAAAAATATGGTTAAATGCAATGTGTTCCGGGCCAGAACGTAGCGGCCTGTTTAGTACAGTAAGCCTACTCATCCAGCTCTATGCACTCTCTCTCTGTCTGTGTGTTTTCTCCCCCTCCGTGTCCTCCTTGTCGACTTCCAGCAGCATTCCTTCGTTCCCGCATCACGAGAAGTGTGTCTCGTCTCCCCGTTTTCCCTCTGGTTCCCTAACTCCCTCTTGGACACTGACTTTGACGCCTCGCCCCTGCCCTTGACCTCACGCCTGCCTACAAACCTCCGAGCCTGCCTTGCACCTCTCGGCCTACCGCACCTCGGGCAAAACTTCCGGTAACACTCTACAGATACTCGCTACATATACATTTTTGTTTAGTTACACACCCCATTGCATATTGTTTATGTAAATAAATATAGAGTCAAACAACGTCCTGCAATCTGTGCCGTCTTCTTCCCCTGTACCGTAACAATTAATTAATAAAATTCCCTTCAAGAAAAAAGTACCTTTTTTTTTAAAAGAAACAAAAACTTTTTACCTGAAAATGCGTTCTTAATTGAAAAACAACCCAAAAATGGTTCATAGTTTTGAAATCCCAGAAATTTAGTTAAAATAATACCCTTATAACCCCCAAAATCGATTGCTCTTTATAAATTTAACTCCAAAATTTAACCCAACCCTTGCAACTCATAAATTGGGTTATCCAAATAACCCAACATTTTTTAGTCGGGATCAAAAGTTTACATACACTTGTAAAGAACATAATGTCATGGCTGTCTTGAGTTTCCAATAATTTTTACAACTCTTTTTTTTTGTGATTGGAGCACATACTTGTTGGTCACAAAAAAACTTTCATGAAGTTTGGTTCTTTTATGAATTTATTATGGGTCTACTGAAAATGTGACCAAATCTGCTGGATCAAAAATGTTAAAATTTGGGTTCATGTCCCTTGGCAAGTTTCACTGCAATAAGGCGCTTTTGCTAGCCAACCAACAGCTTCCGGTTGAATTTTTGACCACTCCTCTTGACAAAATTGGTGCAGTTCAGCTAAATTTCTTGGTTTTCTGACATGGACTTGTTTCTCCAGCATTGTCCACACGTTTAAGTCAGGACTTTGGGAAGGCCATTCGAAAACCTTTAAAGGGGAACATTATCACAATTTCAGAAGGGTTAAAATCAATAAAAATCAATTCACAGTGGCTTATTTTATTTTTTGAATTTTTTTTCTAAATTTTACCCATCCCGGAATATCCCTGAAAAAAGCTTTAAAGTGCCTGATTTTCGCTATCTGTGAAGCCATCGTCCATTTTCCTGTGATGTCATCCAGTGATGCCAATACGGATAGCACAGCAAGATATAGTGTTATTAGCTCGGATTCAGGCTCGGATTTCAGCAGTTTAAGCGATTCAACAGATTACGCATGTATTGAAACGGATGGTTGGAGTATGGAGGCAGATAGCGAAAATGAAATTAAAGAAGAAACTGAAGCTATCGAGCGAATAGCTATTGACGTTATTCGGCCATGTTTGCCTTAGCATTGCCGGTAAGATGTGCAGACCAAACGATCGGAAGTTTCGCATCTTGTGAGACTGGATCAACTTAAATCCGTCGATTGGTAAGTGTTTGTTTGGCATTAAATGTGGGTGGAGGGAAACGCTGGATGTAAATATAGTTTCAAATGGCCTCGGTTGCTCTACCGCCCGTGCGTCGGTCTCCCTTAACCGGGGGGGTCAGTCGCGGGGGTGAGGGGGGCGGCCGCGGGGAAGGCGGGCGAGGCGGGGTGTCGGTGCGGTGGGTGCGGTGGTGACCCTGGACGTGCGTCGGGCCCTTCTCGCGGATCACCTCAGCTACGGCTCCCGGTGGGGCCCTCTCGGGCAAAAGGGCCTCGGCACCGTAGGCGCCAGCCAGTTGGCCTCGGCTGGCGCCTAGCAGCTGACTTAGAACTGGTGCGGACCAGGGGAATCCGACTGTTTAATTAAAACAAAGCATTGCGATGGCCCGCGACGGGTGGCAATTCACACTACAAATTGGTAGTGGCATAACCTGGAGGGTCTCCAGCAACAGTGAACTGTGGTGGGTTTATTTTCTCGCTTCGGTGCTGGCTCACTTCTGAGAGCCGGACCTTGAGGGAACACAACTTAGGAGCGTCGGTGCCGGCTCACTCCCGGGAGCCGGGCCATGAAGGATCATTATGCAATTCTCCAAGGTTGAACCTGTCTTCGTCTGCTGAACCTGAAGCATGGACTTGAATCCCTCTGTCCAAGTGGGGAACCTATCTCCGTTTCGCAGGCTGGAGCCTAGGACCCATTTGGAGTGGGGCCGGTGATATTGTCAAAAACTTTGGAGCCGGTTCATTACAGGGGGGAGTAAGAGGACTTGCCAAAGGGGTAAGGGATGAATATAGGCTGTCAGGCCCAAGTAGTAAGGCCGTGTTTTGTTCTGACGGTGGTGTTGTGGAACGTGAATAGGAGTTCATCCACAATCTAACGTGTGTCCCTTAAATGTGGGTGGAGGGAAACGCTGGATGTAAATATAGTTTCAAATGTACATACAGCTACCCTAAATAGCATGTTAGCATCGATTAGCTGGCAGTCATGCCGCGACCAAATATGTCTGATTAGCACATAAGTCAATAACATCAACAAAACTCACCTTTGTGATTTCGGTGACTTTATCGTTGGAAATGCATCTGCAGGTTATCCATACATCTCTGTGCCACGTCTGCTTTAGCATCGCCGGTAAAATGTGCGGACACTCCAGCACATTCAATGGGGGTCTGGCGGCAGAATTCTTTGACTTTATCGTTGGAAATGCACCTGCTTGGAGTGTCGCAGGATATCCACACAATCTTGCCATCTCTGTAGTAGCATAGTTTTCGTCGGTAAAGTTTGTGGAACAAACGACTGACCACTTCGTCGGCTTTCCCCACACCCTCGTATTTTGAACACATTTCGTCCAATTTCTTGCCACTTTCGCATCTTCGGGCCAGTGGTGCAACTTGAATCCGTCCCTGATCGTGTTGTTACACTTTCCGACAACACACCGACGAGGCATGATGTCTCCAAGGTTCCAGAAAATAGTCGAAAAAAACGGAAAATAACGGAGCTGAGACGCGGTGTTTGTAATGTGTTTGAGAACATGGCGGCTTTATTACCTAGGTGACGTCACATTGTGACGTCTTTGCGATAAATAGAAAGGCGTTTAATTCGCCAAAATTCACCCATTTAGGAGTTCGGAAATCGGTTAAAAAAATATATGGTCTTTTTTTCTGCAACATCAAGGTATATATTGACACTTACGTAGGTCTGGCGATAATATTCCCCTTTAAATCTAGCCTAATGCAGCCATTCCTTTACCACTTTTGACGTGGTCATTATCCTGTTAGAACACCCACCTGCGCCCAAGACCCATACCTCCAAGCTGATGATTTTATATTGTCCTGAATAATTTGGAGGTAATCCTCCTTTTTCACTCTCCCATTTACTCTCTGTAAAGCACCAGTTCCATTGGCAGCAAAACAGGCCCGGAGCATAATACCACCACCACCATGCTTGACGGTAGATATAGTGTTCCTGGGATTAAAGGCCTCAGTTTTTCTCCTCCAAACATATTTCTGGGTGTTGCGGCCAAACAGCTCCATTTTTGTTTCATCTGACCACAGAACTTTCCTCTGGAAGGTATTACCTTTGTCCATGTGACGTCTTTTAACATGTAGATTATTACTATTAATTATTAGAATATAAAAATAACAGTAATACCATGACTATGGTATTACTGGGGCGGTATAGCTCAGGTGGTAGAGCGGCTGTGCCAGCAACTTGAGGGTTGCAGGTTCGATCCCCGCTTCCGCCATCCTAGTCACTGCCGTTGTGTCCTTGGGCAAGACACTTTACCCACCTGCTCCCAGTGCCACCCACACTGGTTTAAATGCAAAAATTAGATATTGGGTTTCACTATGTAAAGCGCATTGAGTCACTCGAGAAAAAGCGCTATATAAATATAATTCACTTCACTAATTGTATTTTCATATTATCATTATTTTATTAAATACAAAAGCAAACTCCTTTAAAGTTACAAGTTAGTTTTTTAGCCCAAAGTCGAGGAAACAACACTAATACTAACCTCTTATCAGTCCTCGTGAATTTGAATACAGACACTGAGATTATGTTTGTGTAGATACTGCCAGACTGCAAGAGGAGGAGAAAGGGAGGAATGCTTATTGTTTCCCATGAATACATCAGGCGAGGCATAACGCCAAAAGAAATAGTTTGTTTTAAAGGGCAAAGTAAAAATGAAATATCTGCAAATCCATCTTAGCTTCTCGAACCTTCCAGGATCTGCCGGCTAAACTTTGTGGGAATGGGAAATGGTTTCGTACCCGCGTCATCCCTCGACTTTTCTGATTACTGCGTTTTTTTCGATTAAATATGAATGGGTCGATTGTGACCTTTCGCCGTTTGTATATGTGTCTGATTGGTTCAATATGGCCTTTGAAGTTTGGGTCAGGTATTGAAACCCGGATGTCATAATCTCTTGGTGGTGAACCCCGAGATGCAGAGATGACCGACATAGGGCAGGAAAACATCGCTTTAATACTAACCCTGTTTCCATATGAGTTGGGAAATTGTGTTAGATGTAAATATAAACGGAATACAATGATTTGCAAATCCTTTTCAACCCATATTCAGTTGAATATGCTACAAAGACAACATATTTGATGTTCAAACTCATAAAAACTCATGATAAAGTTGAGGAATGCTCATCAAACACTTATTTGGAACATCCCACAGGTGTGCAGGCTAATTGGGAACAGGTGGGTGCCATGATTGGGTATAAAGACAGCTTCCCAAAAAATGCTCAGTCTTTCACAAGAAAGGATGGGGCGAGGTACACCCCTTTGTCCACAATTGCGTGAGCAAATAGTCAAACAGTTTAAGAACAACGTTTCTCAAAGTGCAATTGCAAGAAATTTAGGGATTTCAACATCTACGGTTCATAATATCATCAGAAGGTTCCAAAAAGCTGGAAAAATCACTCCACGTAAGCGGCATGGCCGGAAAATAACATTAAATGACCGTGTCCTTCGATCCCTCAGACGGCACTGTATCAAAAACCGACATCAATCTCTAAAGGATATCACCACATGGGCTCAGGAACACTTCAGAAAACCACTGTCACTAAATACAGTTCATCGCTACATCTTTAAGTGCAAGTTAAAGCTCTACTATGCAAAGCGAAAGCCATTTATCAACAACATCCAGAAACGCCGCCGGCTTCTCTGGGCCCGAGATCATCTAAGATGGACTGATGCAAAGTGGAAAAGTTCTGTGGTCTGACGAGTCCACATTTCAAATTGTTTTTGGAAATATTCAACATTGTGTCATCCGGACCAAAGAGGAAGCTAACCTTCCAGACTGTTATCAACGCAAAGTTCAAAAGCCAGATGGTATGGGGGTGCATTAGTGCCCAAGGCATGGGTAACTTACACATCTGTGAAGGCACCATTAATGCTGAAAGGTACATACAGGTTTTGGAACAACATATGCTGCCTTCTAAGCGCCGTCTTTTTCATGGACGCCCCTGCTTATTTTAGCAAGACAATGCCAAGCCACATTCAGCATGTGTTACAACACCGTGGCTTCGTAAAAAAAAGAGTGCAGGTACTCTCCTGGCCCGCCTGCAGTCCAGACCTGTCTCCCATCGAAAATGTGTGGCGCATTATGAAGCGTAAAATACGACAACAAGACCCCGGACTGTTGAACGACTGAAGCTCTACATAAAACAAGAATGGGAAATAATTCCACTTTCAAAGCTTCAACAATTAGTTTTCTCAGTTCCCAAACGTTTATGGAGTGTTGTTAAAAGAAAAGGTGATGTAACATAGTAGTGAACATGCCCTTTCCCAATTACTTTGGCACGTGTTGCAGCCATGTAATTCTAAGTTAATTATTATTTGAAAAAAAAATATTTAAATTATGAGTTTGAACATCAAATATCTTGTCTTTGTAGTGCATTCAATTGAATATGGGTTGAAAAGGATTTGCAAATCATTGTAAACAGGAAATTGGAAACTATCATCGAGCCCTAACTGGAGGGTGAGGCAGGCATAAATAGCAGCCTGCTGATTGACAACCGGTATGGCCAGGCTGCCAATCAGCACTAAACACCACTCAGGGAGCCAAGCAGGAAATGGAACCAAAATAAGAGCGCTGACCGGGTACAAACACCTTTCAAGAAAACACAACCTGACGTGAATGTGACAGATAATCACACCTGAGTTCTTAAAGCGGACATTTTGGAGGTTTCATCAAACATTTACAACTTCTCACTTCACAATCAATCAACAAATAAATCAATAAATGTTTATTTATACAGCCCTAAATCACAAGTGTCTCAAAGGGCTGCACAAGCCACAACGACATCGTCGGTTCAGTCATCTTGGACTCCACGCCACTGGACCCTGACCGGATTCTATCAAGGACCGCGTGGTGACTGTCTGTGCTCCGGTCTCCCCACGTCAACAGAGTCACGCACAGGCATCCCCCATTAAAGGATACACCCCTATCAGGGTGGATCGTCATACTCGTTCGGGTGACCGCCGATGATGAGGAATCAACTGTTGAGTTTTTACCGTAAATGTTGAGCGAGAGGCAAGTCCAAAAGAGGGCAGGGCAGAATCATAGATCCATCAAACAAGGTGGAAGTCTGGGGGCTAAACGGGACGTAGAACGTCCGTGTCCAAGCAGGAGGCCGAGATCCAAGAGGCAGTCAGTTAGGCGGAGGAAACAAGGAAAAAGACGAGACACACAGCTCGTCAACGCGGGAACGGAGGTCTGCGCTGGCTTAAAGAGCCCAAGAAGCTCATCAAAAACAGGTGCGCTGAGTGCAGATTGAATGCAGCTGCTTGCTGCCGCCGGAGTGACGCGTGCAAGAGATGAGCGGCGGTGGGCGTGTCTCTAGGTTGCACTCCTGGGGCCCATAGATGAATGCACATTGGCATGCACCCGAACCGTGGCACATGACTTATAGTCCAAAAATAACTTTCACCAACTCAGAGGCCATGTAGCAGCTCAGTATGTTAATATCGCAGTGTGGAGAGGCGGAGCCGACGGTCCGACAGATAGGCAGAGCACGCTGGAGCCCGGCCCAAGAAGGCGGCGAGGAGACGGGGATGGCGAGCGAGCGGCGAGGCGGGGCGTGCCGGGAGCGACGCCACAAACGAGATCAGGTGTGTGGCTCGCGCACCTGTACACGATTAACATATCTCTTCTTACTGTATAAAAGGGGAGGAGGAGGAGAGAACGGAGCTGGTGATGGTGCGGAGCGAGAAAAAATACATACAACGACGGAGTCGGAGACAAGAAGAGTACGTGCTGCCGAAAAGCAGACGGCAGAGCGAGTAGCAGAGGGAGACAGGAGACACAGCGGAAGAGCGACCCGACCGCAGACAAGCTTGTTGTGGGAAAATAAAGTAAATCAAACCTGCTAGAAGTCATGCCCTTCCTTGGTGGTCCATGGAACCCGCACGACGACGGCGTGAGTCTGTCACAAGCAGCATAAGCGAGTTAGCTCTCTATGATCACGGCGTGGCTAAAATAGTTTGTCTGCGTTAGTGTCGCTATTACTTGGTTAATAGTCATGTCACAACATGTAAATACAGTATTATTGGTGGTTTTGCTGCTTTTTAGAGGGCTTTACAAGTAGAATAGTCTACTACCATTTGCTGCAGTGTTAGCCACCTCCTACTTGCCGTATTTTATGACTTAGAATGCCCCAAAAAACGAAAGACATATCTGTTTCTGTCTTACATAAAAAAACATACCTGCACTTGTCACTTTCAAAAAACAATTCTGGCTATTTGAGCAACAATCATTATCCCATGTTTAGTTTTTACTCATTTTTGTCATGTCTTTATGATCATATTCTGTTTAGTTATGTTCTGTTTTGTTTTTGACTCCATTAGTTCCTGTTTTTGCGCACTCTTGTTTGTTTCGTCACCATGACTACCAAATAGTTTTCACCTGTCTTGTCCTGCACCTGGTTCATTTGGACTCATGCACCTGTTAATCACCAAGGCATTTAAGCCTGTAGTTGCCAGGCAGTCAGCCTGGCGACATCACCCTCTATCACCTTCTACTCACCCTTTGACATAACCTCGTCATCCATGCCGATGATCCATGTTCCTTCCTCGTTCCAAATAAGTTTTTCGGTATTCATGCCATAGTGCAAGTTTTGTTTTATGTCCATAGTTTTGTTTTATGTCCATAGTTTTGTTTTCATAGCTAAGTTTTGAACCTCGGCTGAGCGCGCCTCTTGTTTGTTCCTGTTTATAGTCAAATTAAAATATGTCATTACCTTCACGTCGTGTCCGGTCCAATCGCTTTGCACCACGGGAAAACAAAACACACCATAGTCCACGTCTTGACAATTTTTACAAATTGTTTTTTATCCGGTCTGCACATTGTCTGTGTTATTAGTATTATTATTGGCTTTTATCTAGTTTGCACTATGTCTGTATCATTTCTATTATCATTATTATGGACTCATTTTTGCCTTATTTTTTATGTTCCTGTTTTAATGATGTTGGATCTGTGTCTTTGTTGTTGTTGGGGACAAATGTCGTAAATTACTTTTTGTCATGCCTGTTAATCTGGGTTTATGTTTGATCATGTTATGTTTTGTTTTTGGACCGTTGTTTCCGTTTTTGCGCTCCCTGGTTTTGTTTGTTTCCATAGTTACTCATTCGTTTCCACCTGGTCTCCAAGTCACGCCCCTGCCCTCAGCCTCACACCTGTTAGTAATCATCATCATAGTCATTATTTATACCATTCTGTTTCTGTCCTCGTCCTGGGAACTTTGCTTTTATACTTGCTTTACCTACCGGACTTTGTATCGAACTCTGATGACCACGCACCTACCTTGCCTTGCCACGTTGATTATTGATTTGACCACGCCTTGTCAGATCTTGTTTATATTAATGCCTCTGTGCAAGTTTTTCTTTGGTTTGTTTTGTACCATTGATAGTATCTTTTGTTTATTTGTATATAGTCATGCCATTGTGCTGTTTTGTTTGGAGTTTAGTATAGATTATTATCCGCCACTGAGCGCGCCCTTTGTTTTCCCTTTTTGTATTATAGTGTGTAAATAAATTATTCATGTACTCACATTCACGCCTGGCTCGTTCCAAATTCCCTCTGCGTCGGAGAAGCAAAACAAATCCAAGTCAAAGTCCTGACACCTTTGGCTACAAAACACTATGATGCATACATTGGATAACTGTTTCAGGTGTCTATGTTTCTGTATCGGTCCCTAGTTCAAAAAAACCTTTATGTGAGGATTGTGAATGGTAGTAAAATTTCCCCCCAAAAAGTATAATTCCCTTTTAATTGGATAATTCAAGCTGTTTTTTTTTTTATGTTATTTTATTTTTTTACTCTTATTGAGGCCCTCTATTATAGAAAGCATATTGCTGTGTTAGCAGATGGTGTCCACAAAGCGCATGCAAGTTTGCTCAAGGTCTCACGACTTTAAATGTTGCTGCTTTTATTTTTTTATTTTTTTGCTGTGATTTACTGATGTCTGCTCACCTCAACCTGCGTGTCCTTCCCCTCCACCACAGCACACACACACACCACACACACAAACACACGCTATGTGCAAACGTCTATCCCGTGGAGGCCGAGTCCCGTCGGCCGGTGCCAAGCAGCGCCGGCTGATGAGGTGAAAGTAATCTAAAAAGGCGCGGCATCATCACGCCGCCACGGTGGCATATGGCCGCCGTTGCATCAAAAAAGGCGGGCTCGAAAATATCAGAACCTGAGACGGGGGAGGGAAGGGTCAGTAATTGGAAAATTGGACGACTGTCCAAAAAGTCACAACAAAGTCAGCAAACTCTTTTATTTTCCAGAAGCCAAGTGGGAGCAGACGAGCAGGCCAGAAGGTGTTTGTCTCTCCGTGTTTGCAGTGTGTGTGTGTGTGTGTGTGTGTAAATATGAGCATGCACGACTCCCAACTTCTATAATGTCCTTCTGTCAAAATGGAGCTGACCTGCCGCGATGGATGTCAACGGAGGGGATCTTTCGGGGACATTTAGGAGGAGGCGTCTTGTTGTTGGCATGGCAACAGAGGATGCCGGGTGAGAATATGAGGGGTTTGCTGGACAGATTTCTTCTGAAAATCCTCATTTTTGGATTATTTGAATTGTTTCCAACAATATGCCTTGTAGCAGTGGTTCTCAACTTTTTTTCAGTGATGTCCCCCCTGTGAATTTTTTTTTAATTCAAGTACCCCCTAATCAGAGTAAAGCATTTTTGGTTGAAAAAAAGACAAAAATAAGTAAATACTGCACTATGTCATCTGTTTCTGATTTATTAAATTGTACAACAGTGCAAAATATTGCTCACTTGTAGTGGTCTTTCTTGAAGTATTTTGAAAAATATATATATAAAAATAACTAAAAACTTGTTGAAAAATAAACAAGCGATTAAATTATAAATAAAGATTTTTACACATAGAAGTAATCATCAACTTAAAGTGGCCTCTTTGGGGATTGTAATAGAGATCCATCTGGTTTCATGAACTTAATTCTAAACATTTCTTCATAAAAAAGAAATCTTTAACATCAATATTTATGGAACATGTGCACAAAAAAATCTAACTGTCAACACTGAATTGTAACGATTGCTGGGCTTGGTTATGTGGGTTCGTGCTTCCAAGATGCAGTCGGCCTCGAACTAAGCGTGAATGTAAGAAATGATTGATTTATTTAAGAAATAATAACAGACTTAGTAAAAAAAAACAGAACTAGCATGGGAGGTAGAAAAGAACCAAAAGTGCTAGCATGGGAGCTAGAGAAAAAAACAGAAACACTTGCACGAGGCACAAAAGGGAGAAAAAAACTACTAGCATGAGAGCTGGAGGAAAAAAAAAGGCTTAGCGTGGAAGCTAGCAAGTAAACACATGGAATTGGAATCGTTACTGTAGTGAAACACAAACTATGTGAAACACTGTTGAAAAGAGAAACTGGAAATTGTGATGTATCATGTTGTATGCTTGCATGTTCGACATAAACTCAAACTCAACTCAACTGAACACCAACTAGGATGCAAGAGTGAATGAACAGAAAAGGCAGGCTTAAATAAGGGTGGTGATTAACAAAACAGGTGTGCGTCAACAGCGAGTAGCAGGTGGAACTAATATGAAACCATGGTAACCAGATAAAACAGGAACTAAGGAAGTCAAACAACAGAATGTGATACAAAACGGAACAAAACTAGAATATGGAATAATCTGGGCAGCGGATCATAACATGAATATTGCATTGTTGCATTTCTTTTCATATTTTGTTGAAGTATTATTAAATAAATATATTTATAAAGGATTTTTGAATTGTTGCTATTTTTAGAATATTTTTGAAAAATCTCACTCACCCTTTGGCATACCTTCAAGTACCCCCAGAGGTACGCGTACCCCCATTTGAGAACCACTGCCTTATAGCATATATTAATGGCTAATAATGCCTGAAGTAATGCATCATTGTGAGTTTTACCCGAAACATGTGCTTTTTTTAATGCTTGCAAACACAATAAGTATTTTTTTTACTCAACATGACGGTAATGTTTTAGAATCTAAGATAATGCGAAAAAAACCAATACTTTTTTTTTTTTTAAAAAACAACTCCTAAACCATACATGCAAAATGTCTAATGATGCGTGGAGAAATGTATCTTTGTGAGTTTCACTAGAAACATTTTCTTTTGTGAGGTTTGCAAAGACACAAGTTAGTTTTTTTTACTCAATATGGCAGTGTAACTGTCATACTAAATATAATAATAATAATAATATATTTTATTTGTAAAAAAGCACTTTGCATTGAGTAAACAACCTAAAAGTGCTACAGCGTATGAAACAAATAAAAACAAAAAGATATTAAAAAATAAATAAAAACAAAAACTAGAAGAGCCAAATGGCTAAAACTAGTATGCAGACATCTAAAAAAAGGCTTTTAAAAAAAAATGTTTTAAAGAAGGGTTTTTAAGCCTTTTTTAAAAGCATCCACAGTCTGTGGCGCCCTCAGGTGGTCAGGTATAGCGTTCCACAGACAGGGAGCGGCGAAGCAGAAAGCCTGGTCTCCCAATGTTCGTAGCTTTATCCTTTGAGGTTAGAGGCGGTAAGCCTGTCAGGAGCGGAGGTGTCGTGTGGAGGATTTGGGGGTGAGTAATTATTTGAGGTATAGGGGGCATTTCCATTGAGGCACTGGAATATATATATATATGAAATATGAAATTTACATAAACATAACTCCAAAACCAAACACGCAATATGCCTAAAAATGCCTGTGCGATTTCTACTAGAATCAGGTGTTTTGATAAGGTTTACAAATACAAAAATTAGGTTTTACTCATATATTCAGTAGCACATATATGTGGGGAAGCTACTTGGAAAATGTAGTAAGCTAAGCTACAAGTAACTCTTGATTAAATGTAGCTAAGCTACAGGGGAAGCTATACCTGGAAAATTGTAGCAAGCTATGTCATGATCCGTTGCCGGGATCATGTTTTATTTTAGTTTGACTCATTTATGTCTGTTTTCAACACCCCTAAGTTTGAGTTTTAGCTGCCATGGGTGCTCATTATTTTCACCTGCCTGATCAGGTCACAAAACAAGTCACAGGTTCATAACGCTCCTTTTGGTTGCATGGAGATGGTCTAAAAACACATTTGTAAAAAAAAGCATTCTTTAAAAATCTATATACTTATTTATATATTTTTTTAATCGATTTTTGAAAATTATGAATCGACATAGATCCAGGATGAATACAAATAGTGATTCAGATTTTTTTTTGTTAAACATGTGATTTTAGCATGTAACTGACATAGCAATGTTGCAAACATTTGTGTCCCCCTGTCCTTAATGTCACAGTGTTGTATGTGATAGGAGGCATTTATTACATTGGACAAGTGCACACTAACAAACAGGGCTAGTGTCAGAAGTGGATCAAGTACACATTGGTCACCTTGGTCTCCTTAGACGTATCCTCCCTTGGTGGGCGGCCGAGGCTGGAGTCAGCTCTCTTGGTTGCTTTGTTGGGTCTGCTCCTGTCTCTGGCCATGCTCGCCCCACTCCAACCCCTTCTGGAACGCTCTCTTTAGGAAGGGACTAAAAACCCAGCTTTTTAGCAAAGCTTTTATCTAATTCCTCGGCCTTCTTGTTTTTACATACACTGCTTGCCCGGAAAAGGGTGGAGTGCCATCTCCGGGTTGGGGAGGAGACCCTGCCCCAAGTGGAGGAGTTCAAGTACCTAGGAGTCTTGTTCACGAGTGGGGGAAGAGTGGATCGTGAGATCGACAGGCGGATCGGTGCGGCGTCTTCAGTAATGCGGACGTTGTATCGATCCGTTGTGGTGAAGAAGGAGCTGAGCCGGAAGGCAAAGCTCTCAATTTACCGATCGACCTACGTTCCCATCCTCACCTATGGCCATGAGCTTTGGGTCATGACCGAAAGGATAAGATCACGGGTACAAGCGGCCGAAATGAGTTTCGGTAATGCGGACGTTGTACCTGAGCTGAGCCGGAAGGCAAAGCTCTCAATTTACCGGTCGATCTACGTTCCCATCCTCACCTATGGTCATGAGCTTTGGGTCATGACCGAAAGGATAAGATCACGGGTACAAGCGGCCCAAATGAGTTTCCTCCGCCGGGTGGCGGGGCTCTCCCTTAGAGATAGGGTGAGAAGCTCTGCCATCCGGGAGGAACTCAAAGTAAAGCCGCTGCTCCTCCACATCGAGAGGAGCCAGATGAGGTGGCTCGGGCATCTGGTCAGGATGCCACCCGAACGCCTCCCTAGGGAGGTGTTTAGGGCACGTCCAGCTGGTAGGAAGCCACGGGGAAGACCCAGGACACGTTGGGAAGACTATGTCTCCCGGCTGGCCTGGGAACGCCTCGGGATCCCCCGGGAAGAGCTAGACGAAGTGGCTGGAGATAGGGAAGTCTGGGCTTCCCTGCTTAGGCTGCTGCCCCCGCGACCCGACCTCGGATAAGCGGAAGATGATGGATGGATGGATGGATGCTTGCCTGCTTCCCTGCTTAGGCTGTTGCCCCCGCGACCCGACCTCGGATAAGCGGAAGAAGATGGATGGATGGATTACTAATTCAGTGTCAGTATTTAAGTGTAGTGGAAAAGCTGGGCCCCGTGGATAAAAAGGTTAAAAAAAGATCTGGATTAAAGCACTTGAGTCTTATTTACCATAGCTATGATTTACATTAATTTCGAATAGAAGAATATCTCTTTTTTTCCTCCATGTAGTTCACAAAAAGACTTTCTCCTCGTCGCTGTGTCTCGGGCTGCCGGGTATAAATAGCATATCAGAAAAATTCAAATTGGGCCGCGCTTGGGGGAGCATGAAAGATGTCGAACTCTCGCTCTCCTAAATTCCCGCACATCCATTAGCTTTTGTCTGCTCTCGCAACATTAAGCCCACCGCGTCGCCGCGGCAACATCGGCAGATTGGCACAATTGAAAGGTGACTACATTATTGAAAACACCCACGAGAGGAACCTAATAATATTGTGTCAGCACACGGCGCCTCGCTTAGAAGGGTCTGAAGAACGTCAAATAAATGGCTCTCTGTGCGTGTTCTAAACCCCCAAAAAGTCAGATTTACTTGAACTTTTTCACACAGTTCAACGCGCCGCGTCAGGAAACAAAAAGTATGAAAATCTGTACACACCTTCAGGGGACTTACAGGCCCATTTGTGTAATGATTGATAGAAGCTGTTGAAATGGCAGTAAAACAGCGAATGAAACAAAACAGAAGTCATTGCCATGGACCCACGAGCTCCAATCAGCCAAACAGACTCAATAACTCCATAACTCAACAACAATACAAGTGTACAAAAATATAAATATTGGTGTGACAGACTTCTCAAGCCGTTATTAGGGTTCCAAGGACCGTCAAGGAAGGACAGAGCTGCGGGCATGTTTAGACTTCTTTATTTTTCAGCAAAGACTGCTTTTCAGCTGCTCCGTCTTCCGCTCACCTTTCTGCTTCGGGTGTCGTCGCCTCTGTCGCACTCTTAGTCTCCTTCTAGTCTCTCCGCCTCTCTTCCCGACATTCACGGCTGTCACCCTTTTATGCAGTTAAAGTTAAGTTAAAAAGTACCAATGATGGTCACACACACTAGGTGCTGGCGAAATTATTCTCTGCATTTGACCCATCACCCTTGATCACCCCCTGGGAGGTGAGGGGAGCAGTGGGCAGCAGCGGGAATCATTTATGGTGATTTAACCCCCAATTCCAACCCTTAATGGTGAGTGCCAAGCAGGGAGGTAATGGGTCCCATTTTTATAGTCTTTGGGATTTGAACTCACGACCTATCCATTTCTCAGGGGGGACACTCTAACCACTAGGCCACTGAGTAGGTTGCGATTGTCCCAAGGTGCGCGACCCACGCACCTGATCTTGATTGCGGCCTCGCTCACCGTCCAAGCCTTCTCGCCGCCATTTTGGGCCGGGCCACGGCGTTCCCTACCTCGCTGTGGGACTGCCGGCCACGCCTCCTCGCCAGCCATCCACCTACTGATCTCAGGGCGGACACTCTAACCACTAGGCCACTGAGTAGGTTGCGAGAGAATTCCTAAATTGTCCCCAGGTGCGCGACCCACGCACCTGATCTTGATTGCGGCGTCGCTCCCGGCGTGCCCCGCCTCGCTCGCCGTCAAAGCCTTCTCGCCGCCATCTTGGGCCGGGCCACGGCGTGCCCTACCTCGCTGTCGGACTGCCGGCCACGCCTCCTCGCCAGCCATCCACCTACTGATCTCAGGGCGGACACTCTAACCACTAGGCCACTGAGTAGGTTGCGAGAGAATTCCTAAATTGTCCCCAGGTGCGCGACCCACGCACCTGATCTTGATTGCGGCGTCGCTCCCGGCGTGCCCCGCCTCGCTCGCCGTCAAAGCCTTCTCGCCGCCATCTTGGGCCGGGCCACGGCGTGCCCTACCTCGCTGTCGGACTGCCGGCCACGCCTCCTCGCCAGCCATCCACCTACTGATCTCAGGGCGGACACTCTAACCACTAGGCCACTGAGTAGGTTGCGAGAGAATTCCTAAATTGTCCCCAGGTGCGCGACCCACGCACCTGATCTTGATTGCGGCGTCGCTCCCGGCGTGCCCCGCCTCGCTCGCCGTCAACGCCTTCTCGCCGCCATCTTGGGCCGGGCCACGGCGTGCCCTACCTCGCTGTCGGACTGCCGGCCACGCCTCCTCGCCAGCCATCCACACCCACATTCTTTGTTTTCACGTACATTCTGGGTGTCTCATTCAGTAAAAACATTTTTAATTTCATTCCGTTTTCTGTCATAACAGTTTTAGCATTCAATCAGACATTATTATTTTTTTCTCTAAATTTGGCCCCTGGGTCAAAATAATTGCACAGTTCTGTTGTAAAAGTACCAAATTCGGTCCTTATCCCGACTCCAGGCCCCATCCAATCTGGTATCAATCCAAATTCAGATTCCTTGGGCTTGGTGGAGGTCTGCATTCTTTGTAATGGTTATTAAAAGATATCGTTCCATTGCTACTTAATAATCCCCGGCAGTACTTTAGAGCCAAATTCACATAATAAAAGCTTATCTTTATTAATAGTCTCTGGGTTGCCATTATGCATATCCTTTAGGAGCGTATTTGATATACGCTCAGCGACCATGACATCATCTTGATCGTTGTAGCGAGATATTAGAAATCCATACTCACTCCAAACGTGATGTATGACTCGGCCGGCGAGAAATTGACCGGCGCTTTGGTGCCTTTTCTTCGGGAAAAAAAAAAAGAAAAGAGAATAATTTGTGCGTTCAGCGCGGCGGAAAAGGTCAGGCGGCAAAGACGGCTTAAGAAAGAGGCGATTACTTTTGATGAGGACGGATGGCGGCGTGCGGCGCACGCGGCTCGTTAAGGGAGCTCAGGTGGCCAGCGAGCGGCGCGGCGCGAGCTAATCGAGCCCGATTTTCACCACTTGTCACCGCGCTTTCACAGCCGCGAGAAACGTGTCATCAAAACCGCGTTTAACGGAATTATCCGGAGCAGCTGATGACTCGTCGTGATGACTTTGGCGACTTTTTCCAGCACTTTTCCATACGTGTGCCTTAAAAGTTAAAGTACACACACACGCTAGGTGTGGTGACATTACCCTCTGCTTTGACCCATCTCTTTGTTCCACCCTGAGGGGAGCAGTGAGCAGCAGCGGTGGCCACGCTCGGGATTCTTTTTGGTGCCTAAACCCCTAATTGATCCTGAGTGCCAAGCAGGGAGGTAATTGGTCCCATTTTTATAGTCTTTGGTATGACTCGGCCGGGGTTTGAACTCACGACCTACCGATCTCTAACTCCCTAGCCCAGTGGTTCTTAACCTTGTTGGAGGTTCCGAACCCCACCAGGATAAATTTTAATTTACTATTAGAATAATCATGTATATATATTATCACCCAACTTTAGTATGCTTAAAGTCTGTTGCCATAGTTACTAGCTACTGTGCTCAAGCTGCATTTTTTCTATCTGTGCAAGGACAAAACTTATTGTCTGAGGGGTGGCCTCCGCCGCAAATGTTGTATTTGTTTTAGCCCGCTAACAGTCAAGGACTTCAAGGGCCTCAACTAAGACAGCACGCAGACGAAGCCGAAACAGCAAAATCACAAGGCCCCCAGCACATTCCGTCACAAATTGTGCATACTGGACCTGCTTTGCATAATATATGTGACCACTCCTTTTAGAGGCGGCCTCAGTGATGTTGACTATGGAACTCCTGAATAAATAGAGGGACGCTGGAGCTGAACCTTAGAGCGTAGGGCGGGACTGTGACTAAGTGTGCAGCTCCATACGTTCTCCTCATGAGCTAAATTGAACTTTGTCTCTGCATGGTGCCTTGCTTATTTGTTTGATTAATAGATGTCATCAGTGTTTGAACCTGACATTTACACGATGAGTCGGGTGTGTCTTGACCTCCGCCGAACCCCTGAGCCCGACTCACCGAACCTCTAGGGTTTGATCGAACCCAGGTTAAGAACCACTGCCCTAGCTCCAAGGCCACTGAGCAGGTTTACCTTGTGGCCATTGATTGTGCATTCTAGAGAGTTTCAGTCCAGGTGAGGCATCAGAGAAATTAATTTTAAACCATTGTAATCACACAGAAAATATATATTTAAAACAGTTTTGTGGAGGGGGGTGTGGCCTGCGGACCTGCAGCGAAGCAGGGTGTGCCAGGACTGGATGCGAGATCAGCGACAGGTGCGTAGATGGCCCACCTGGGCCTGCTTATCTATTCACCTGTTGCTCTGTTAAAAGGCAGCAGCTGGAGAGGAGTGAGTGGTTGGAGTTGGAGCACGCACAAGAGAGAGAGACAGCACAAAGACAATGGCTGAAAAGTACATTAGAGACGCTAATATGGAAAAATAAAACCGTGTCTAAACCCCGAAAAAGAGCTGACATATCGGTGGTTGGTGGTCCGAGGAACTCAGAGAGAAGAAACCTCCACAAGTTTCATGAGCAAATATTCATATTTATTTTATGTTTTTCAATCCATGTCCTTTATTTAACCAGGTAAATAATTAATTTTTTACGTACGGCGGCAAGAATCAGTTCAATAGGTTTATTGAAACTGATGAAATGGTGGAGTGTGTATGCTACTCTATGTAAATGTTACCAGAAGTTGTTGTTTGTGCGTTTTGGATGAATCCTTCGACAGACCAGAAGGGCGAGGCAAGAGGACAGTCCGTGGGCAAGCTTGATCACGGGAAACAGAAAGAACACCGCGGGGAACACAGAGGACATAAGACACGGGCGGAGGGAAAGCAGAGAGCGAGCAGCTACGAGGAGGAAGGCCAGAGACGGGATGCTTACTACAAGGAGTGAACTATGTTCTGGCACTGGATTTTTGGGTCCGCTGGTCTTTAAGCCGTCTGCCCTCATCAGAGACAGGCGATGCGAGCAGGGGCGTGTCCCGGTGTGCTTCTCGCGGAGCTGCAGTAGATGAAATGCGGGATTGCACCTGCGCTGTGACATCATCGTGATTAACATCTCTTATCCGAGAGTAACCTGGCCAAAAGGGCAGAAAAACTAAGTCTAAGTCCATCCATCCATCCATTTCCTACTGCTTGTCCCTTTTAGGGTCGCGGGGGGTCGCTGGAGCCTATTGCAGCTGCATTCGGGTGGAAAGCGATGTACACCTTGGACAAGTCGCCACCTCATCGCAGCAAGTCTAAGTCTAAAAATAGCAGCAAATCTTACATATATTAACGTAAAAACACATAACAGATCAAAAAATATATAAAACTTTTCAATAGAAAATATGTAAAAACCAGTACAATGCCGAAATATGGTAAAACAAAAAATATATTTTATTTTTTTCCATTCTCACGCATCTCGGACAGAGGTCCAGGGAGCCACTAGGGCGGCGCTAAATAGCTCTAGAGCCGCCGGTTTCCAACCCAAGCCATATAAGAGCACAAATAAAGGGGGAACCCGCCCAAAAAGTGATGTATATATAAAAACTATCCATTATGAAAATCTCCGAACTGACAAAGATAAATGGTAAATAGGTTATACTTGTATAGCGATTTTCTCCCTTCAAGGTACCCAAAGCACTTTGACACCATTTCCACATTCACCCATTCACACACGCATTCACACACTGATGGCGGGAGCTGCCATGCAAGGCCCTAGCTACGACCCATCAGGAGCAAGGGTGTAGTGTCAACGGACGTGACAAGGTTGGTAGAAGGTGGGCATTGAACCAAGAACCCTCAGGTTGTAGGCACGGCCACTCTCCCAACTGTACCACACCGTCCCCAAGATGGAAAGTTTGCCGTTGCATACAATGTGCAATGGCGGACAAGGTTGACACAATCAGTGATAAAAGGTAAGGCACAGTCATATACGTTATTTTCTTAAAAATACTTTCTTAAAAATTAAATCTCCATAATCCATCAAAAGCATTAAAAGTGGTCAGAATCTTAAGGAGTAGAGAAAGCCAGAACATGTTTCCAAAGAACAAAAAAACTATTTAATTTTATGTTAAGCTACAGTATTTCAATTTGAGATTTAAAAAACAAGTGAATTAGTGAATTATATTTATATAGCGCTTTTCTCAAGTGACTCAAAGCGCTTTACATAGTGACACCCAATATCTAAGTTACATTTAAACCAGTGTGGGTGGCACTGGGAGCAGGTGGGTAAAGTGTCTTGCCCAAGGACACAATGGCAGTAACTAGGATGACGGAAGCGGGAATCGAACCTGCAACCCTCAAGTTGCTGGCACGGCCACTCTACCAACCGAGCTATGCCGCCAGTTTAAGCTGAAACTTAAAGGAATTGACGGAAGGGCACCACCAGGAGTGGAGCCTGCGGCTTAATTTGACCCAACACGGGGAACCTTACCTGGCCCGGACACGGAAAGGATTGACAGATTGATGTTTCTATTGACAAGTTCTTGTCAATAGAAATTCCCCAAGTACTTATATGTCGTGGCTATTTCAAGTTCAACCCTATGAGCAGTTGTTATTTTTGGAATGTTCAATGGAAGTTGTTTGCCATTTGAGAATAGCATCACTTTAGATTTCTCTGCATTTAGCATTAGTTTAAGCTGAGTCAGCTGGGACTGAAAAACATCAAAAGCAGACTGCAAGGGGTCAAGGGTTTGCGCTACAGTGGGGGATCAACAAAACCGCTCCCTGTACGATCAGTGCCAGACCTTTTCACGTTTCCAGTGAGGGTTGGACTCCGCCAAGGCTGCCCTTTGTCACCGACTCTCTTCATAACTTTTATGGACAGAATTTCTAGGCGCAGTCAAGGCGTTGATGGGATCCGGTTTGGTGGCTGCAGGATTAGGTCTCTGCTTTTTGCAGATGATGTGGCTCTGATGGCTTCATCTGACCGGGATCTTCAGCTCTCACTGGATCGGTTCGTAGCCGAGTGTGAGGCGACTGGGATGAGAATCAGCACCACCAAGTCCGAGTCCATGGTTCACGCCCGGAAAAGGGTGGAGTGCCATATCCGGGTTATGGAGGAGACCCTGCCCCAAGTGGAGGAGTTCAAGTACGTGGGAGTCTTGTTCACGAGTGAGGGAAGAGTGGATCGTGAGATCGGTGCGGCGTCTTCAGTAATGCGGCACTGTATCGATCCGTTTTGGTGAAGAAGGAGCTTAGCTGGAAGACAAAGCTCTTAATTTACCGGTCGATCTACGTTCCCATCCTCACCTATGGTCTTTGGGTTATGACCGAAAGGACAAGATCACGAGTACAAGCGGCTGAAATGAGTTTCCTTCGCCGGGTGGCGGGTCTCTCCCTTAGAGATAGGGTGAGAAACTCTGCCATCTGGGGGGAGCTCAAAGTAAAGCCACTGCTCCTCCGCATCAAGAAGAGCCAGATGATGTGGTTCGGGCATCTGGTCAGGATGCCACCCGAACGCCTCCCTAGGGAGGTGTTTAGGGCACGCCCAACCGGTAGGAGGCCACGGGGAAGACCCAGGACACGTTGAGAAGACTATGTCTCCCGGCTGGCCTGGGAACGCCTCGGGATCCCCCGGGAAGAGCTAGACGAAGTGGCTGGAGATAGGGAAGTCTGGGCTTCCCTGCTTAGGCTGCTGCCCCCGCGACCCGACCTCGGATAAGCGGAAGATGATGGATGGATGGATGGATGGAAAAAAACTATTTAATTTTATGTTAAGCTACAGTATTTCAATTTGAGATTTAAAAAACAAGTTCTTGTCAATAGAAATTCCCCAAGTACTTACTTATATGTCGTGGCTATTTCAAGTTCAACCCTATGAGCAGTTGTTATTTTTGGAATGTTCAATGGAAGTTGTTTGCCATTTGAGAATAGCATCACTTTAGATTTCTCTGCATTTAGCATTAGTTTAAGCTGAGTCAGCCGGGACTGAAAAACATCAAAAGCAGACTGCAAGGGGTCAAGGGTTTGCGCTACAGTGGGGGATCAACAAAACCGCTCCCTGTACGATCAGTGCCAGAGCTTTTCACGTTTCCAGTGAGGGTTGGACTCCGCCAAGGCTGCCCTTTGTCACCGACTCTCTTCATAACTTTTATGGACAGAATTTCTAGGCGCAGTCAAGGCGTTGATGGGATCCGGTTTGGTGGCTGCAGGATTAGATCTCTGCTTTTTGCAGATAATGTGGCTCTGATGGCTTCATCTGGCCGGGATCTTCAGCTCTCACTGGATCGGTTCGTAGCCGAGTGTGAAGCGACTGGGATGAGAATCAGCACCTCCAAGTCCGAGTCCATGGTTCACGCCCGGAAAAGGGTGGAGTGCCATATCCGGGTTATGGAGGAGACCCTGCCCCAAGTGGAGGAGTTCAAGTACGTGGGAGTCTTGTTCACGAGTGAGGGAAGAGTGGATCGGGAGATCGGTGCGGCGTCTTCAGTAATGCGGCACTGTATCGATCCGTTGTGGTGAAGAAGGAGCTTAGCTGGAAGACAAAGCTCTTAATTTACCGGTCGATCTACGTTCCCATCCTCACCTATGGTCTTTGGGTCATGACCGAAAGGATAAGATCACGAGTACAAGCGGCTGAAATGAGTTTCCTTCGCCGGGTGGCGGGGCTCTCCCTTAGAGATAGGGTGAGAAACTCTGCCATCCGGGGGGGAGCTCAAAGTAAAGCCACTGCTCCTCCGCATCAAGAAGAGCCAGATGATGTGGTTCGGGCATCTGGTCAGGATGCCACCCGAACGACTCCCTAGGGAGGTGTTTAGGGCACGTCCAACCGGTAGGAGGCCACGGGGAAGACCCAGGAGACGTTGAGAAGACCATGTCTCCCGGCTGGCCTGGGAACGCCTCGGGATCCCCCGGGAAGAGCTGAACGAAGTGGCTGGGGAGAGGGAAGTCTGGGCTTCCAACCTCGGATAAGTGGAAGAAAATGGATGGATGGATGGTCTGCAGAAAAATGTAACAGCATTGTAACAGGGAATATTTACATCGATTGAAAACAACATTGGACCTAATATAGAACCCTGTGGTACACCTTTTAAGAAAGTCAAAGAGGACCAAGCAAACTGGTAATTAGAAAACCACTTTACAGGATGCTGAGACAGGCCAATCCTGTGCAGTCTGTCTGCCAACATGGTATGGTCGACGGTATCAAATGCTTATTTCTTGCAGTCCAAAGCCTCATTTTAGTCATTCATAAGTTTAATAGCAGAGTTTACGGTGCTACTGTATGTCTCTTTCTAAAACCTGATGAATGTTGAGAAAGGAGACTTCAAGTGCAATAACTCTCAAAGTTGTTCTCGAACAAAGTTTTCAAGAACTTTAGCTTGACCGCATAATTTGGAGATGGGTCTATAGTTATTAAAAACAGTCTGCGGGCTATAGAGCGGTTTCTATTCGGGCTCCAGTACTGTGGAATGCCCTCCCGGTAACTGAGATGCATTTAAGTCCCTTCTTAAAACTAATTTGTATACGCTAGCTTTTAAATAGACCCACCTCTCCTACTTGGAGAGGTTATCAGGTGACCACAAATGAGCGCTAGCTGTTCAAAGCCGGGACCCGGGGTGGACCACTCATCTGCGCATCAGTTGGGGTCATTTCTGCGCTGCTGACTTGTCTCCACTCAAGAAGACCCCCTGCTATGGACTGGAGTCTCAGCCTATTAACTAGATCCACTTGACCTCCATTTCACCTGACTCCAGAAGCGTGGGGTAACCCACATCTGCGGTCCCCTCCAAGGTTTCTCATTGTATCCCATTGGGTTGAGGTTTTTTTTGCCCTGATGTGGGATCTGAGCCGAGGATGTGGTTGTGGCTTGTGTAGTCCTTTGAGCCACTTGTGATTAAGGGCTATATAATTAAAATTTGATTGATTGATTGATTGATTGATTGATTGATTGATAGATTGATTGATTGATCGATTGATTAACAACTGTGGATCTTTTGCTTCCAACAAAGGTAAAACAAAGGCAGATTTTGTTAGGAATCTCATTACCGGAAAAAGCAATATTAAAAAAAAATGCACAAGTTATGCGATAAAATCAACGACTGACTATAAAAAGAATGGCTCAAGTGTGTCAGGACCGACAAATTTATCAACATCCACTTATTTAATCAATCAATCAATCAATCAATCAATCAATCAATCAATCAATCAATCAATCAATCAATCAATCAATCAATATTTATTTATATAGACCTAAATCACAAGTTTCTCAAAGGGCTGCAAAAGCCACAACGACATCCTAGGTTCAGAGGCCACAAAAGGGCAAGGAAAAACTCACAACCCAGTGGCATGTCAATATGAATGACTATGGGAAACCTTGAAGAGGACGGAAGATGTGGATGACCCCCCCCGCACCCCCTCTAGGGGAGACCGGATGCAATGGACGTCGAGTGGGTCGCGTATGATATTGTGAAGGTCCAGTCCATAGTGGATCTAACATAATAGTGAGAGTCCAGTCCATAGTGGATCTAACATAATAGTGAGAGTCCAGTCCATAGTGGATCCAACACAATAGTGAGAGTCCAGTCCATAGTGGGGCCAGCAGGAGACCATCCCGAGCGGAGACGGGTCAGCAGCGCAGAGATGTCTCAAACCGATGCACAGGCGAGCGGTCCACCCCCGGGTCCCGACTCTGGACAGCCAGTTCTTCATCCATGGCCACCGGACCTGTGCCCCCCCCCCCCTTCCACAAGGGAGAGGGGGGCAGAAAAAAAAAGAAACGGCAGATCAACTGGTCTAAAAAGGGGGTCTATTGTGACGTGACGAGTTTGACCCTGTGGAAATTTTAGGCATATACTAATTATTTTGCGAAACGAGTTTGACCCGGCGGAAATTCTAGACATGCGCTAATAAAATGAATATTTTGCGAAACGAGTTTGACCCGGCAGTAATTCTAGGCAGGCGCATACTCTATACCCGGCGGGAATTCAAGGAAATACAGTAATAATATGTTTTTTCCATGACTGTATATATTGGTATTGGTTATCAAAAAAGCCATTATCGGACATCTCTACTTTAAAGCATGTTTTTGTCGTTTTTTTGTTTTTTTTTAGTCCAAACAAATATTCCCATCATTCCTTTGGGCCTGCAGTGCAAGT